>NW_015161961.1:1063687-1090636 GCF_001447785.1 Gekko japonicus
TCACCCGGCAGGTTATTCCATTTAATATATTTTGAGTATGATCAATAGACCACCTCAATCTCTGCTTCCGCTTCTGCCGTTGAGCAACCTATCGCCGGTGCGATGAGCTCTGCCATCATCTTTTTCAAGTTTTCTCCTTGCGATTCACCTATCCCCTGAAACCTGAGTATCTTGTTTGCTTTTTCCATTTGAAGATTCAGCAATCTGCATTCCTGTAAGTCCTGTCTCTGTTCTAGCAGACCAACTTTCTTTTTAACTTTCTTGGTATTGTGCACTGTCTCTTTAAGTTTTTTGTCTGTTTGAATCGACTTTTTAACCAGCTCGGCAATCTGCTGCTGTTGCTTTGCTAGGCTCTGGTTGGATGTGGTCATCCGTTGGTTAATACCATCGAGTTATTGGCTTGAGCAGCTCTGATAGCATAGAGAACAGATCTCCTGTCTCCTCAATCCTCGGACTTTGACCGCCCCGCCCAACTTGTCTGCCTAGTTTTCCCCGCGCGCCGGCCATTTTCCACTTTGTTTACCCTAGAAGACCTCTTTCACTCTTCTCCGAAAAAGCGCTCAACTTTTTCTGCAAACGCAGCTAAGTCTCTTGCACACTATAACGATCTTCTTCTCTCCTCCCCCCCTCTGTTTTTTTAACACAGTTCAGTTTGTTTACGCCTGGGGATCTTCCCCGGCGCCGCTTTCAGGAGGGTGTGGGGGGGGAGACTCACTTTAAACTCACTTTTTGAACTTTTTCGCTTGACTCTTTCTTCGGTTCATTGACGGTCTACATCCAGACTCCTTGTAGCTTCGAAAGATCGCTGACCCTCACTGCTTGTCCCGGCCGGCATCAGCTGAGCTTGGTAAAAACTGAGCCTCTCAGGGGGCGGACCGATTGGGGCAAAGGAGCGCCTCAATTCTTCGGCATTACGCCGTCGAAGACGTCGCCCCTTCCAGTGCCCCCGGCTTGGAGCCTTTCACTAAGGCTCACCTGGGGGTGTCACTTGAGGTGGCACCCCTCCAGCCCCACTGGAGCGCGGAATGCCTCCCCAGCAGTAGGGGAGAGCGTCCGCCATCGCTGAGCCACAGACCGGAAGTCCGTCTCTACTTTGATCTCTTGATCTGCAGTCAAAAGACCCACACGTTCTGGCTGGTTCTGGTCATGTGTGAACTCCCTTTAGTTTACATTTCTCCCCATCCATTCTTCATTGGAACAACCAAGCTGCAAGACAGATAAGTATTGCCCATCCTCACCCCCACCTGCCAATGCAACTGTGTTTATTTTAATACTGTAATTCTAAGGAACTTGTTTGAATGTGTGAGTGCACCAGTATTGTTTGTATGAGAGATATTTTCAAGTAAAAGACATTTATTTTAACAACAACAGCCTCGTTATCCTTCTCTGGTAACCCTTGGTGGGAACAGGACCTTGGAATAGTTGGCAAGGACCAATTTATAAATTGCCAATTGCTGTAAATAAAGCAATTCGGCTAACAACTCCTTTCTAAATCAGTATGAAAAGCGTTTGCCCATCACAAGGACTAAGACAAGGATATAGAATGCAAACTGTTATTGTGACAGAAATAATTTATCGTTGTGAATACTGAAGTGCAATGAATCTTTCATATTTCATGTTAAGGTTTTGCTAAAAAAAGTGTATAATCCTGTTTGGGTTTGAGAGAATTAAAACTGTGTACTTCCCCCCCCCAATGACTCTCCACTGTGTCTTTTTTATCAGACTGAGAAGTCTCTTTAGACCTATCATAGCCATCTCTTTTTTAAAAAACATTGAAAGCACTGAAGCACAGAGAAGAAGCATCTTGCCTCAGTTTATGTAAGGAATCTGTGAGAAATCTAAGAATATAAAACAGATATTTTTATAGCCAGTTCCTAAATTTACCTCTGAATATAACATGCTGTTAGGCATCATTTTTACTTTGTTTAACCATGGGGCAGATCTCCCGCATAGATATCTGGGGAAATTTCACAAGCATTGAGTTGTTGCTTCTCTTTCAGAATTCATATCAGGATAAAAAAACTAAGCTTGTCTCAAGTGAGTCTGTTCCTGAAACACGGAAGGGGGGGGAACCCTAAAAGCAAACAAACAGGCCTTGCAGTGGAAGGACAAATCATTCAATGCTTCCACCAAGAAAGCAGCATCCCCAAGCCCATTCATATAAAAATGCCATGCATCAAGTCAACTCAGTGGTCCAGCTTGTTCAGTCTGGACTAATCTGATTGGCAGCAGCTCTCCAGGGTCTTTCTCTCAGTATCTACAACCTGAGTTCCCCTAACTGGAGATGCCAGGAACCAAACCTGAGACTTTCTACATGCAAAGCATGGGCTTTACCACTGATCCACGGTCCCTCCCCCGGTGTTATGGAGCACCACACCCTGTCTTCTTAATCTGCTCAAAGAAGGCGGATAGTATTCATCCTTTCTTTCAGCCACAGGCTTAGTGGTGGTATTTGAATGAATGCATACTAATGATGTCATTTCAAAACAAAACATTGTAAATAATGACCAGAAGGCCCAGAAGTAAATGAAGTTGTTCAAGAAAATAAAGTCGTCACAGAGAAAGAAGATGTGAGGTCTTGCCAAACTGTAGAAATCTACTTGTGCAACTTTTCAAATGATGCAAGAGCAGAGAATACCATTCTTTGGCCATCACTTCTGGTATTCATCCATAAAAATAGCCAGTCATATCTATATTCTTTTTATACTAATGAAATCGGGCCTGGTTCACACAAGCATGCCACTATGAACTTCCTTTGCATTTAGTAACTAGGGATGTGCGCATCAAAATATTTTGGATTAATTTCAGATCTGTGTTTGGGGGGGGGCATGCTTTTCATTATCCTGAGGCAGTGGGGCTCGCCTTACCATTTGCGGACTTTTTCCCTCAGGGGTTTTGTTTAGAAGGGCGTCCAGAAAATTCAGGACCATTTTAGCACCATTTATGAGGGGTTATTTTTTTGGGGGTAGGTCATGTTGGATATCCCCAAGCTGTCCCAGAACAACTAATTTCCGGTTAACTTTGGGCTCAGGTATATCAGAGTGTATATCCCTATTGATTATTGTACCCTTGGATGGCAGGTAAATATGGAAAGCATAGAAAAGCATTGTGAAGTGATGTGGGGCGAAGTGGAAATCCAGTCAATGGCCTGTTGTCAGCTCGGCCGCTGCCATAGCTGCTGGAGGAGGGGGGGGATGTATGGGTCTATTGCTGTACTGGAATCTTAACTTTCATTTTCCAGGCTCATATCATCTGCTCGCCTAAGCTGGTGACCTTGGTACCTTGTTACTGCTTTCTCTGAGAATGTAGACCTGTTAGGTTAGGCAGGCTTTTGCTAGTACCCTGATTGGCCCAGATCCATCAGGGGGACCCCCTTGAATTATGTAGAACTCCCCATTTAATGTACTTGCTATCAGTTCTAACACAGAATGTATGCACAGATGACCTGCCTTTACTGTATTCAATAAACTTCACTCTTATGCCTGTGTTAGCCAAATTGACATGAATTATGGGGAATTATTATTTTACACAAGGCAATAGGCGAATAAGGGAGCAAGCACCTATGTATACAGGGGTCCCGCGTCTTCCGGACACACCAAAAATAGATGCTGAGGCTGACACCAGTATAAAATGGTTTTGTTTACTAAAGGTATTTCAAACATACTACAACACAAGCACACAGACAGTTATACAGCGTCTAGGAAATATAGATAGAGGAGAATAGCACATTCGTATTAGCAGGATGTTCCATTGCGAGGCAATACTTTACCTCTCCTGGGCAAGATGGAATGAGCCTTAGGAAAAATGAGGGGACTATAGGGGGTTGGGGGTCATGTCCTGAATGGGCAGAGGCATGAGGAGACTCTGGCTGCGCAACCAAGTCAGAGGTTTCGGGTGAGGGTAGGAGGGGGTCAAGAGAGGGGAAGAAAATAGCGAGATGGTGCTGGGTTCCCTCTTTTGTAAGGGGGCTTGAGGAGTGGGCTAGGCTTAGCCACCTCTCTTGGCACACCTCCTGCTGGTCCATCCCCGAAACCATGCTGACTGGCACTGGGGTTGAAGGTCTAAGGGGGTGGACAATGTTGTGACCTAATGAAAAACTAGCTTGGACAGTGGCACCTGATCGGATTATGACTCATGCGACCAGAGCCATTGTTCCCTGGTTGTCTTATGGCTGTAGTTTCAACTAGGTGATATATTAGGTGGGGGAAGAGAATGTTGCCTACATGCAAGGAAGAGGATTCTTCATGGAATTTGAGTCCCCTGTCTTCTGCCCTGGCATGGCAACTGCCTGGTTTTTCAGTGCTATACATGGCTAGGGAACTGGTCCATCTTACTGCAGGTAAGAGGGTTGGTAACATACAGGAACCATAGGCACATCATCTCACAGGAAGGCTTCCTTCTTCTGGGCATGTGTCTATAACTGGCATCACTTGGAGTACAGTTCAGCCCCTTTTGCACATAACTAGCAAAGTTCAGGTTTTTATCACTTATGAGTTCATAAGAGCACAATAGGCGCCTTGTAGGGCAACACCTGCAAGCCATGACTTGATGATGGAGCCCTCAAGTGAATATGAGCCAGTCACTTCTGTGAACGTGGTATCTGTTGGGATCACTTGGAAATTTAAGTGTTTGCAGAACTAGTTCTGTAGCTGCAGGGGGAGGAGGAGGAGGAAGGAGAAGGAGAAGAAGAATTGGTTTTATACCCCACACTTTACTACCTGAAGAAGTCTTGGAGCAGCTTACAATCACCTTCCCTTCCGCTCCCCACAACAGTCACCTTGTGAGGTAGGTGGGGTTGAGAGAGTTCCGAGAGAACTGCGACTGATCCAATGTTACCCAGCTGCCTTCATGTGGAGGAGTGGAGTATCAAACCAGATTCTCCAGATTTGAGTCCACCACTCTTAACAACTACACCAAACTGGGAGATTCAGGTACAAGTCATAGAAGCCTGCTGGGTGACCTTGGGCCAGTCATACAAATGCATCCTAACCTATTTCACAGGGTTATTGAGAAGAGAAAGGGGAGAGATATTGTGAGGATAAAATGGAAGAAAAAAGAAGAATGTAAGCTGCTTTGGGTCCCCATGAGGAGAAAGGTGGGGTATAAATGAAGGAAAAATAAAATCTAATAAAAATACAACCAAACAACTGTTAAATCATGTGTATAATGGTTATCAATACACAAAATCAAGATGCCCTAGGAATACGATTGTGTATTTAGCTACTCTTTTGATGGGGATATAAGCAGTAGTTGTATCCACTAATTACTAGGCTGCCCTGCGATTTGCTGTGAAAACTAGAAAGAGCTGAATACAAAACAGCAATAGAATTGGGCTGTACTATCAACCTCTTACACAAAACATAATTCATAAGGCCTAATACGGAACATGAAAGGGATTTCTGCTGGAATGTTGAACTAAAAAAAACCATTAGTTTGTTGATTGCTAACATCACATTTCCCGGTGTCCAAACCATCTGTCAGGTAGTGTTGCACTTAATCAGCACCAGCACCAAGATCACCTCTTTAAATGCTGCTAGCACATCTTCAAGGGAATGGCTGCTGGAGGTAATTGCATCTTGTAACAATGACCATGAATTTCATAGGAAGCTTCTGCCAATCTGTTGTGGGGGAAAGACATTGAGTATTGTAATTTGCACTAAACTTGTAGAAAACTGGAAAACAAAGGCAAAGCACACTAACATACAGAAGGTTTTAAAAATGTTCTGTGACCTCATCATTAAAAGACACACTCTGTATGGAAATTGCATGTACGCTCATCTGTTACATAAGGGGGGGAAATGAACTCAGATGGTTCACTGCTTCTGGCTCTGTAAACGTCATGCTTAAATGAAAGCTAATGTTCACAACCACCCCCCTCAAAACAGAAAACTTGAGTAATCATGCAGTAAGCTTGATTGTATACTCTAAAGGCAATTAGAACGCAAACAAAGCAATCCTATGCAGAATCACTACTAGCAGCAACAGATTTCAGCGAGCTTCGGGCCAAACGACATGCTACATTTTGCAACAAGTTGGTTCTGAGTTTTCTGTCTCCACAGGCACAACGCTCCTGCCAAGAATGGCATTTTAAACATTGGAGCCTCACTCAGCTTGGTACCTTGGCATAAGAGAAGGAGGGGCTCCTACCTTCCCTTCAGTGCCATTTTCCTGGGCCAAAATGGCTCAGTTTTAGAGCTCCATGCACACTATTCCAACATAAAACTTAATGGGTATAAAAATCAATAAATTATGTCCTTCAGTGTTCCCTCTACACTGTGTGTGTGTGAGCGACTGCTCACTAACACTGGAAGGCCTGATCAGCAGCAGTCTGGAGCCGCACAGGGTTTTGCACTCCCCATTGCCCATTTTAAGATTACAGCAGTTCTATTCTGTTCAAGATGTGAACATCTCCACTCAGGGGTGGGGGGGATAGAGGGACCATTGGACCTAATCCAACCAAGTATGGTTTGTGCTTTCACTGGATTACAAACCATTATTAAACTACCCCTTGGAGTTCAAGTTTGCAGGAAAAGTTTAAACCATAGTCTGCCAGTTAAAACAAAGGAAAACCATGGTTTACCAAGAAACCAGGGAACTCTCTGTGGTCTGGTCCTCCTCAAACTGGGAGGCAGACCACAAAACAGCTAAAAATGTGGAAACCCTTATTTAAAACATTGATGACCCCCAGGTTCATCCAAGCATGGCAAAGCATTATTTGCTATCATGTCTGAACCTGTATCCTAGCAACAGCTGCCATTTTTTTGCATGTGTATATTTCCAGGTCAAGGTTCCACCAATGTGGCTGAACCAGCTCAGAATCAAAAGAGAGCACTTGCCTTGTAACATAGCTAGAGAATGTCCCTTCACTACAAGCTTTGCTGAATCTCCAGGTTCCTATGAAAAGAATCTCCTGCTGATTTATCTCTAAACTTGCCCACAGAAACTACGATTGCCACTTTTCTGGGAGGCAATACCTTTAATAGTTATGGATCAGGACAAAAATGGAACAGGTCCACTCTAAAAAATAGCATGGAGATACAATGATGGATGCTATTTACCTGTTGAATTTCTGCCTGCTCCAAGCTCCTTAAAGAGCCATGAACCCTGACAGGCGTAAGGTGGCAAACAAGACTTAACCTATTTGTCTGGATGAGGTCTCTAATGCCTTTTTTTGGGAGGGGGGGTGTTGGCAGAGGCCACCAGAACCGAGCAGCTGTTTCTAATAGAATTCATTTAATTTAATGTATTGACCAATTAGCATGCTTAAAACTAATGTAGAAAATGCTAAATTTAAACCAAGGTAAGGAAAATGTAGGAGAATAAATATTTCACCAGGAAGCATTTAATGAGGACATCAGGTGTGTTCCTGTAGTTCCCATTTCCAAGAGTGAGGGCCTTGATTAAAAGTGAAAATTGTGTTTTAAGATACTATGATGTACCCAATAAGGCTAAATGGGCTTGACTTAGTTCTAGTGATATAAGATACTCAGTATTATTCTATTATATGCTTTATTCTAACAATAGTAGGAAGGACTAATAGGTAACTTACATGTAACATGATCCAGAGACAGTTTGGTGTAGTGGTTAAGTGTGCGGACTCTAATCTGGGAGAACCGGGTTTGATTCCCCTCTCCTCCACTTGCACCTGCTGATGTGACCTTGGGTCAGTCACAAGCTCTGGCACAGCTGTTCCTGAAAGAGCAGTTTGTGTCAGAGTTCTCTCAGCCCCACCCACCTCACAGGGTGTCTGTTGTGGGGAGGGGAAGGGAAAGGAGTTTGTAAGCCTCTGAGACTCCAAGTGAAGGGCGGGGTATAAATCCAATCTCTTCTTCTTCTTCTTCATCCTTGCTATATCTCTTGTTTTATTAGTATTAGTATCCCTTATGTCCATTCCCTATGTAGTTTGTAGTAAAAAAGCAATTAAAAATTTACAAAAAAAGAAGAAGTGAAAATTGCTAGTTGAGAAGTGGAAGTTTCTGTGAAAGGTGGCCTGTTTTTGAAGGTCCTGGAATTTAGTGAGGAAATTATTTTAAGTTATTGGATACAACTTGCAGGTTGGTTTAGCTGGGATGCATTGTGGCAGCCTTCCCAGAATGAAGATGCCATTCTCTCAGAATATGGGTTTATTTGAAAGATGATCCACACCAAGTCAGTATGTCTACCCTTCTCCTTTATTGTGGCTTATCCTGCCTAAGGGCATGTCTAGGACACAGGTGTTTCCCTGGTCACACACAGTATCGTAGAATGGTAGGAAATCCAGGAATGGCAGGAAATCCCCCTGGTAAAGTATAATTGAAGTTCTCCAAAATCAAAATAAATTCTGAACTAACTACAGCATTAAAGGGAAGCGAGGTTGCCAATTTATGAACCAGAATCTGTAGTTGTGCTTTTAACGAGGGATGCCGAGAACTCTGAAATGAATGTGACCTCAGCTGAACACAGTGAGGTCAGCACACCTCATTTTATTGAGAGATGAGCCCCCTTGCCAAAGTTCAGCTCAAAAGCTGGGTTAAACAGCTTTGTAACGGTGTGGTAGCCACTTGCATTAAGTTGTCATGGCCAGGCTGTGTCTTGTACCCTGCTTTTGCACCTGTGCAGCTGGAGAACTGGATCTTCTCTATTAATGGAGAGGGAAGCGCATAACCCCAGGGTTGGGGTTAGATCATTAAAGCGACCTGCTTATCAAAGACAGATTCACTTGCAGTTCCTTCTTTGCACCTGCACAGATTAGGGTTGCCAACTCTGGTTTAGAGCATTTGTGGAGGTCTGGGGTCACGGACGGAGGGGTTTGGGGAGGGGAGGAAGCTCAGTGGGGATCTGAGGCCACATAGTCCATCTTCTAAAGATGCCATTTCCTCTAGCAGAACTGAACTTCATAGTCTCGGGATCAGTTATAATCCCAGAAGAACTCCAGGCCTCACCTGGAGGCTGGCAACCCTAACATGGCTGGATATGTAATATTTTAAAAAAGAAAGAAAAATGAATTGTACAGTCATGGGGAGGGGGGAGGAAACAATAACCCCCCAAGAGGCAGTGTGAGAATGCAGAAGTGTGAATGTCTAGCTAGTTGACTTGAACATGGGAGTTTGTTTTGTTTCTTTCATTTTCGTCATTAATTACAAAAGAGACTGTTTTGTTATTGAGTTGTTTCATATGGTTTTGTTTCATGATTGCTTCTTTTGCTACTGTTTCGTATTCCTAATTCTATTTAGTTATAATTTCCCATTGGTTTCAATGGAAGACCTTCCCCATTTCTTGTGTTTATATCTTCAGGGCTTCCCCACCAAATTGGACAATGCTATGGGAGATTGTAGTACTCCCCTAGGACACCCACATTGTCTAATTTCATACACAAAGAATAAAGGGTGAAGCAATGAAAGTCTCTCATTTTAACATTAACATCTATGGGACAACTGGGAGGAAAGATTCCAAAGAGTAACTTAGAGTGATTCCGCACTAGACCTTGAATCCTGGTTCAGCCCTGTCCCTGAACTTACATTCTATGCTACACCTGAGTTGACCCCTGTAATTATCTCGGGGTATTTTTTGTTTCCACATTACATTGAGGTCACCCCGGTTTTTCCCCACACTTGTCCTGGGATAAACAGATGCTGTTATAACCAGGGATGAATGCAAGGTATTATGTTGCGAGTTGAACTCTGATAAAACCAGGGATGAGATCCAAGTGTGGAAAGGACCATAGACAGCACTGCAGCCACTAAGGAGACAAACAACAGCAGGAGGACCTTGAGGTAGATTTGCTTGGATAAGGGCTGGACAAGGGCTGGAGAGCAGCAGGCAAGTTGGGGAGTGCAGACTGCAAGGGAAAGAAAAATAGCGGCCCCGGTCACACGGGAGGTTTTGGCCTGGAAGAAGGATGGATCGGGGGTGCAGCAAACGGGCGTGAGCACACTGCAACACCTGGGAATCGGCGCACACCAGTCCCTGATCTGTCCCTTCAGGCCTAAACCACGCAGTAAAAAAAGCCAACAAAAAGGTAGCACCAACCAGAAACAAGCGCGGCCATCGGATCGCCGGAGCGCCCATCTTCAGGAGCATTCAAGGCTCCCAGCCGAACTGCGCATGCGCACACATGTGCAGCCGGCTGCCTCGCACTCCCTTCCGTGTCTTTCCCCCCGGCATCTGATCGTGCCAGGGAGCAACTGTGCGGCGGCTCATGGGATCTTTCTGATCCCGCCCCTGCGTGTCTCTTTTGGTGTGGCTTTAAAAAGCCGCACTTTGGCCGCATCAATTCCCCCCCATGTGGCAGGGGCCAGCGGAAGGCATAGTCCCACCCCATACACTTCAGGACTGGGATACCTCTCACTAGGTGTTAGCAGGCAAGGCAGTGATAGCTCTGGGATGGAAAGATAATAGTAAATGGACAATAGATACCTGGACCACATTTGATTAGTTTAAATATTTGGTTGAATTTGTGCAGTCGGACATCATCGAGAAGTTGTGCCAGAAGACCACATGGGAGGATAAAGCCGAAGTAATTAAAACTAGATGGAAGATCTATTTAAAGTGGATAACATCAGAAGGAAGACAGGACATTTGGTGGAAGATTCAGACTTTGTGCCCGTGGCTGTGAATGAAGGACCAACAAACAAGGGGTAGAGGGAGGGAGGGGGGAATTTAACGATTATGTAAAGCAAGGAGACAAAAGATATGATGAAATATATAGAAAACTTACAAAAATAAACGTATTAAAAAAAAGGGATACCTCTCACTAATATGTAATCCTAGTGATGACAGCTTGCAGGCAATCAAGAGAGCCCAGAGCCTTTCTCCTCCCCCTCAGGAACACTGTGTTCTCTCTATGCCCTTATTTAAAAACAAAACAGAACACTGGCTGCCTTGTAAAACTGAAACCAATAGAGGGCAGAGACTGCAATAATGAAAGAAACCAGAACAAAACAAAAACAAAGCTTTTTTTAAAAAAATGTAGGCTGTTTAGAAAGGGGAATTTGTTTCATTTCCATATTGTAAAAATTATGAAAAAAACAATTTTTCATAATTATTATATAAAAAAAGAAATGTGCAAATCCAGCTAGTAAGCCAGTTTGATCTCAATAAATTATTTTTTGGGGGGGGCTTTTACCCCAAGGAAGAGCAAGCCTCAGAGGCCATTGGGCCAGCTAGCTTGCCATGATGATCTCCAGTACTGCCATGCTGAATTCATTTGGGCACAAAAGCATCACCTCTGTATCAGGCCAAAGAAATGCCAAGAGACACAAAAAGCAGCTCCTTTATAGCTGAATAGAGCAGAAAAGTATTGGACACATGAAGCTGCCTTATATTGAGTCAGACCATTGGTCTATCAGGGTCAATATTGTTTACTCTGCCTTTACCTGCCTGATCTCATCAGATCACAGAAACTAAGCAGGGCAGACCCTGGCAAGTACTTGGATGGGAGACCTCCAAGGAATACCAGGGCTTGGAACACAGAGGCAGACAATAGGAATCCACCTCTCTGAAATGTCCAAGCCCCACTAGGGGTCGCCAGAAGTCAACCATGACTTCCAGGCAGGGCTCTTTTTGTAGCAGGAACTCCTTTACATATTAGGCCACACCCCCTAATGTAGCCAATCCTCCAAGAGCTTACAGAGCTCTTCTTACAGGAGCTACTGTAAGCTCTTGGAGGATTGGCTACATTAGGGGGGTGTCGCTTAATATGCAAATGAGTACCTGCTACAAAAAGAGCCCTGCCAGGCACACGCGGAAGGACACACACACACACAAATGCTCACTTTAAAAAAAAGTATTGTTTACTCTGATTGGCAGTGGCTTTCTAGGCTCTTTCAAGTGGTCTTTCACATCAATGGATCCTTTTTTAAAACTGAAGATGATGGGGATTGAACCTGGAACCTTCTGCATGCTTTACCACTGAGCCATGGCCCCTCCAGCAATCTGCACATCAGTCTTCACTGTAGTTTTGTGCATAGGTATGCACATCGAAGCCCACTGGTATTCAGCATGTCTTAAATTCAATGGGTTTAAACTGGCACATTTTTAAGTGCTGGTTCACAGCTTTGACTCTTACCATCTAAACCAGATGTGGGTTTAGAACTGATTTTTTAAAAATAAAATAAAATAAAGGCAATTAAACACAATTGGGAAGGTTCCAGGGCTTGCCTTTAACTAATTGTGCAAAGGGGTGCATTTCCCTAACATGATAGCATATAAAATTTCCAAAGCCTTCCATTAAAAAAAAGTTATGTGGAGCTGTTTGTGGTGATATATTGAACAGCAATTTGTCTCTCTATAGCTCCCCATTGAGATGATGTATCAAGCATCTGTCAGCTTTGCTCCGAGGGCAGCTGCAGCCGTCATGTTTTAACGCCAAATTATATTTGACATTTAATTCAATATCCAGAGGAGCATAATAGGAGGAAAAAAATCACTAACTGTAGGGGTGGTAAAGCAGCAGGATACTCCATTTGCAAGAGAGGATTCACCAGCCTGCCCCCGGGCTCTGCTAACTACAACAGCATTTAATGAGAAATGTGTTGAGCATAAGTGAGGTGGGAGTTCAAAGTGTTTTGGATGCGGGCAGATTTGGGGGGCTCACCTTCCCACCATTACTCCATGTCAGAAAGCTTATTCATGAGGGAAAGAAGGGGCAGGTTGGAATCCTAAACAAAAGCAGTAAAACTGCGGCATTAAAAAAAATCATTTCTTAAAATGTGGCTTGATATACACTCCTAATGTGAGGGCTTTTCATGTCATTACACGCAGACCCAGCATGGTGTAGTCATGGTTAGAATGTTAGATTAGGATCTGGGAGACCCAGGTTCAAATCCTTACTCTGCCATCGGAACTCACTGGGTGACATTGGGCCAGTCACTGTCTCTTACCCTAACCTAATTCGCAGGGTTGTCACTGTTAGAGAATGAACTTGATATTTTGCTTTCTGGACTTATATTTATTGCTACACACAATGGACTGTGCACACACACACACATAGGCTCAGAGAACTGTACATTTTGGGACACCTGTTGTGATGCAACACATAGAAGGTGCCTGCACAAGCCTTACACGTGTAAATAAGGTTTCAGCTATACAGTTACCAGCCTGGAGAAGAAGGAGAAGAAGAAGAAGAAGAAGAAGAAGAAGAAGAAGAAGAAGAAGAAGAGATTGGATTTATACCTCGCCCTTCACTACCGAAAGGTGTCTCAGAGCGGCTTACAAACTCCTTTCCCTTCCCCTCCCCACAACAGACACCCTGTGAGGTGGGTGGGGCTGAGAGAGCTCTTGACAGAAACTGCCCTTTTTCAAGAACAGCTCCTTATCAGAGCTACGGCTTGCCCAAGGCCATCCATCCAGGTGCAAGTGGAGGAGTGGGGAATCAAACCCGGTTCTCCCGCGCACTTAACCACTACACCAAACTGGCTCTGAAGAAGAACAAACCTCCATTATTGTGAGCAGTAAGAAACAGCAGCTTGAGCAGAGACAGCCCCCATTGCAGAATCATTTGTGGTCACGTATGACACATCACTGCTGTGTTCCTGCATTGGTATCTCCTGCCAAATGGACATTTGGTTTACAATAAGAATGCAGAACAACACAAGTGGACCCAGTAATTTGTAAAGTCAATGACACAGGAAAGAATTACTGTACAAGTTCAAACTGTTAAAGACACATTAACAAGTCATATAAATTTCTACTTGATTTTACTATCCGAATAAATTTGCTATCCGAATAAAATGCTGTAAAAATTTGGGAGCTGCTCTCAACCAGTTTAGATAACTTGTACCTTTAATGGAAACATGAAGTAAAGAATAGTACTACAAACTGATGGTTGAAAAAGACGTTCAGTCGAAACGTTCCATCTTTAACATCCTTGGCACTGTGACTGGGCTTCTGTCTTCGGATGAAGTTCACCTAGTAAAATCAAGTAGAAATTTATATGACTTGTTAATGTGTCTTTAACAGTTTGAACTTACAATAAGAATGGCCAGCTTCGTCAAGACTACAATGGAGCATCCTGAAGCCAAGGTTTTCACACCTGCCCAGATGCCCTTCTTTGAGTAAGGTATTAGATTTCAATATTGGCCACTCCTTATAGGTAACCACCCCTCCCTACATGCAACCAATAGGACTGTTTTTGGGACGGACTAAAAGGTAGGTGGGTCCACAGGTTGGAACAGTTACCTCCCACCTAATGGACCCACTATAAAAGGTAAGGACCATTCACCTGGCCCTTCCTAGCTAGCAACCCCCGCAACAACCCCTGTCTGCTTTTTACTCCTCTTAAGTCCCACTTGCTATCCCCACACCCTTGTCTCTACTTTGATCTCTTGATCTGCAGTCAAGAGACCCACACGTTCTGGCTGGTTCTGGTCGTGTGTGAACTCCCTTTAGTTTACATTTCTCCCCATCCATTCTTCATTGGAACAACCAAGCTGCAAGACAGATAAGTATTGCCCATCATCACCCCACCTGCTAATGCAACTATGCTTATTTTAATACTGTAATTCTAAGGAACTTGTTTGAATGTGTGAGTGTATCAGTATTGTTTGTATGAGATATATTTTCAAGTAAAAGACATTTATTTTAAGAACAACAGCCTCATTATCCTTCTCTGGTAACCCTTGATGGGAACAGGACTTTGGTATAGTTAGCAAGGACCCATTTATAAATTGCCAATTGCTGTAAATAAAGCAATTCGGCTAACATCTTGAGGATAAAATGGAGGAGGGGAGAAGAAAGCAAGCTGCTTTATGTACATTTTGCCTCTCTCCCCAATGGAGACCCAGAGCAGGAGAATGATGTTGTAAGCCTCTTTTGAGGAGGTAAGCAGGGTATAAATATCTAAATAAATGTTGGCCTTCCCTCTTTCGTTCATGACAAGGAATTGTTTTTATTCCAGGCATTGTCATGAAAAGAAGAGATGCATCAGAGCTGCAGAAAGTAATTTATTAGAATTCATTGTAAGAAGCATCTGTTATAATAAAATACATGGACTGTACTGACACACATTTTTACTTTGGTTTTCACACTGTGTCCCTCATTTTAAAACTTCTTGTGTGACAACCTTGGTTGCACATCAATTTCAATGGGCACTAGGCAGTCTTATATACTAGGGGAGCCACTAATATGGTAGACAGGTTAATCAGTCACAAAACTTGGAGGGTGACTTTGAGCAAGTCATTCTCTGTTCTGAAGCCATATCACGGGGTTCTTGAACAAATGAAGTGGTCTTCCACTGAATCAGACCATTGATCTACCAGTATTGTCTACTCCTTCACTCCACCTATTACCAGATCCTTTCAACTGGAGACACTGGGGATTGAACCTAGGACCATCTTCCTGCAAAGCAGAAGCTCTGCCACTGAGTCACAGATGAATTTTAGCAAGGATAAAAGGAGGAGGAATATGGATTTTGCTCTTTGGAGGAAGGTGGGACAAAAATGTCATAAATAATGTGAGTAGCTGTGAATGTCCAGATGTGGCTTCAAAGAGATGAGTGCAATTTTAATGGCTTCCTCTTAACCACCAGAAACATCTAGAATGTTGCCTCCAAGCCCAAAGGTCTGTGTCTTTTAGTGTTTATGAATTAATAGCATTAAAAATGTTGAAGCAGCCTAAGAACAGCTAGTTTTACCTGCAGAAGTGTTTACCTATTTGTAATGAATGCCTTCCTTTAATAAAAGATAACTTCCTCCTCCTGGAAACTTCCCATGAGGTTCATAAAGGACTGAACTAGCTAGGGATACTGAAAACTTCATGGCAAACTTGATTGGCAGGCAAATATACCACTTTTGACAGCTGCAATCGCTTGCGAGATGAACACCAGATCTCTGTCTCACAGCCATCTGATTTGAGCAGTATGCTGAAGAATGTTATGGCTGAGCGGGAGCTGTGGCGGTGGAGTTTTATTTCTTTAGCCTTACATCTGCACGGTATTTGAAATTGATTTCCTCCCAGTGTTGTGGATGCTTGGGTCAGATGATTCTAGGGAATGGAAAAACTATGACATCAATGATGCTGTTGACATCGGCAGGCTGCTGAAGATGCAAATAGATTGGCATCCATTAATGTTGATCAGATAGACATAATAACATTAAGTACTAAGACTTTCAAAATGCAGTGCTTATATATAACTATTTTTGGTCATTTTGGTTAATTTAAGCAATTGGTGGTGATACCTAGGGGGAGGGTTAAAGTGCCCTGTGTATGTGCAGGAAGTAGCCCATTGAGCAGGCTTGACTAGCTCTCACATAACTTAAATCACCCAATGAACAATGAATTCCTTGCCTGCAGTGTGCAGAGAAGATGTCAAGCTAACTGGTGGGTGCTTATGTGCCCCATCTTGCCCTGCCTACAGCACTGTTTTGTCCCACCTCAGCATTTACAAGACGTTTTTAAGGCATGACAGTTTCCATTAAAGAATGAGACCTTTTTTTCAGAATAGCACCAAGTGGGGGACCAGCAAGGACTTGCAGAGGGCATATCATTTTCTCCTCCTCCACTATTTTCTCTTTGGCTTTCCTGAAAGCCCCACATACCCTCTCCATTTTCCTGCTTCTTTGTTTCCTTCCCATCCACTGGCCAATCTACCTTTGTCTGTCCCCATGTCTTCAGTTTTCCCTCCTTCTGTGCCCCTGGCATCCAATACCTGGAAAAAACTATAGTCCAGTTGTGCAGTTCTGGTTGCCAGGTTGCCAGTTTTGCAGTAGGGAACCTGCAAGGATATGAAGGGGGCACTTCATTTTCCCAGGTGTCCCATTCCCCACACTACCTCCTCTTTCCCTCCTCCTGGACACCCTCATATCCTCAACTTTCCCGGCTTCCTTTTCGTCTTCCTACCCATCAACCAACCAACCATTTATCTGCCCCTGCTTTCAGCTATATTTATTGTTGATTTACTTCATTTATTCCCCACTTTTCTCCACAATGGGGACCCAAAGCAGTATACATAATTTCCCGCTTTTTCATTTTATCCTCACAACATCCATATGAGGTAGGCTAGACTGAGTGTGTGTGACTGGTCTTCCAGTGAGCTTCCACAGTGCAGTGGGGATTCGAACCTGGTGTCCCAGATCCTAGTCTGAAACTGTAAGCATTATACTGTACTGGCTATTGTAGGGTGGCTGCCATTGAACAGCAGCAAGCAGTGGGGTCTGGGTGAGTCATGCAACTTGGGTAGTAATAAGTTGCCCTGTGGTTACTGCTGGGCTAACCCTGGTGAGCCCTCCTCCAAAAACTAAAACAGCCCTAGAAACAACCCTTTCACTTACATAAGCCAAGGCTTGAAGGCTGTTAATACTATTGCAGTCACCTAACAAGAGCCAACCAACCTTTAACCTGCCCCTCTTCTTCAGCAATATTTATTATTTATTTTCTTCATTTATTTTCTTCATTTATAACCCACCTTTCTCCACAATGGAGACTCACAGCAGCCTTTCCATTTGATCCTCACAACTCTGTGAGGTATGTTGGCTGATAATGTGTAACTAGCTCATGGTAACACAGTGAGCTTCCATGGCAGAGTAGGGAGTTGAACCTTGGTCTCTCAGGTTTATTGTACAAAATTTATACCCCACCTTTCCCTCCTCATTAGAGCCACCAAGGTGGCTAATAAATTGAAACATCTTGTATCTAATAGTGAACTGTGGGCCCATCTGCAGATTCTTAAATCTGTGGATTGGGTCCATTTGCACAGAAGAAAGATGTACTGGCTTGCAGGCTCCAAGTATTAGGTACCAGAAGTAAGGCAAAGCAATGTTGTTCTGTCCAAGGTCAAGAGTCCAGAAGTCAGGCAAAGCAGAGTCATTCAGTAAGAGGTCCAGAAGTCAGGCAAGGCAGAATCAATGGCTTAGCTTCTATCATACACATTGCATCCATGCCTAAAGCCTTTCTTGGCTGGCTTTATAGCCCCATGCCTAAGGGACATGCTTGCAACCAGTTACACAGCAGCAATCCTGCAACTACTCATCTTCGTTATCAACAAGCAGCTGACATCAGGCCAGGAGATGCATACTTCGCCATCTTGTCTGTAGCTCTTTTCTCAGCCTTCATCTGTGGTGCTCTAAGGGTGTAGGTGATACTGGTGGGCTGGGAATGGCCAATTGAGGTTCACATGCTGGAGGGTGTCAGTGGCTCTGCAGCAGCTGTTGGCTGTGAATCTTGAGAAGTCTGCAGTTCATTTTCCTGCTGGTCAGCTTCAGTTAACTCAAGGCTGGCTACACAGGGCACCTCTTCTCCTGAGGAGTCCTTGCTATTGCTGACCCCTTGCTGGCACATGACAGAAGGTTTTTCTACAAACTTGGGGGACCCTCCCCCCCGGTTTGCAGAAAAATGTGATAACTGGGGGGAAATGGAGGAGCATTTTCTGTGCAAATAACTTCTTGCTTTCTGGTGGAGTGGTGAGAATGAGATGGGGTGAGGAAAACTCCCTCTGGAATCCAGCAAAGCTAGGGATTGAGGTGTGCCTTTGAGGTGACAAGGCTGGGGTTGGGTGGGATCAGGGGAGCTACCTCCGTTATTTCCACCACTGAGGCAGTGAGGATGGGGTCAAATAGGATGGGCTGCCTCTGTTGTCACCACAGATGGTGACAGGCAGGATGGGGAAACTGCCTCCATTGTTGTCCTGTGCTCTGTAGTCCAGCCCAGTCAGATACTGTCAGGAATAGTGTCCTTAGTTCTAGACAGTAAGGCTTGAGAACATCAGTAGGAGCCGAGAGCTGGAACTGGAGATAAAGAACTGGAACTGGCAACAAGGAGCTAGAACACAAGGCTTCACCTAGTGATGTTTTAAACACAAGAAATCCAGTGGGCTGCTGCACTAAACCTGTACAATTTTATTAGCAATCTCATAGAGGTACTAGGAAGAGGGAACACCATTCGTAAACATAGCAGCAATAGCAGTTCTAAACACTGGAAGCTACAGAACAGAAATGAATAAAAGTTTCCTAACAGTGGGCAGTACCATCCACATGCGGCAAGGGTAGTCCTCCTGTGTTCCTCTCCATTGCTGTAGTCCTTTTTGGCCCCTAGAGGGATTGATCCTGGGAACCATATGGAAGACAGCTGTACAGGTTGGAGGGAAGCAGCATGGGGAGGGACAAAGAGCTGAAATTGCTCCTCCTCCTTGTTCCACACATGATATTTCCAGGTCCAGGAAGCCCCCTCCCCATTTCTGCAGCTCCCTTGGACCCTGGACATATCACTTCTGGGGGCTCAGGATCTGTACAGAGGAACAGAGGTGACGGTTGGCAGACTGGACCTATGAGGGAGAAAAATCTCACCTGCCCCCTCAGCAGAGCTGCGTGTGTAAAACAGGAAGGAGGAGCAACTCCAGCTCCTTGTCCCTCTCATTCTGGTACCCACAACTGCTCTTCCTTGGGTCCTGTATTCCCAGGAATAATCCTCCAGGGATCAAAAAGAGCCACAGCAATGGAGAGGAAAACAGAACTATACTTTCTGCACATGGAGCAGTAGGATTTTGCCCAGTTACTGTATCTTTTCCCCTATGGGTACAAAACCCACATGGAGTGGGTAATTTTTACTCCAATTGATTTAGAAGGGTTAACATTTTTAGGATGGTACAGTGAATGTATATAATAGACCTTTCCCTTTTACTTCTGAAGACCATCATTAATCTGCTAATAATAGCAGGAAAGCTCTCTCCGGAAATTAATATGCACTAGACAAATGGCACTTTCTACACCTGCAGTAGACAGTACAATTTGGTGAGAGTGAAGCACCCAGCTAAGATCTTGTTTGATGAAGGAAATTCTGCTGTTATTCTGAATATTAAAATTAATTAGCCTTCAAGAGAAGATGACTGTACAAGCCTCATGACTCAGAAGCAAATGTATTAATGATAGATTTTGGGAGAATGCAGACCCAAATTTAAATGGCAACATTAATTGATGGCGTAAAAGTCATTTAACAATTCTAAACTAATCTATTATATTTTTCTATATAAAAAACATGGGCATTATTCCAGTAAATTCCAAAATAAAATGTTTATCAAGTGCTATGGCCTGATATGAATTTGGGGAATACACTCACACATTTTCTCTTATCTTGAATTTGCTTGCAGAAATCCAGGTCTAGATACTCTTCCCATTAGCCTCTGGAATGTTGAACTTAATACCAAATATTGACCAACTTTTTAAAAACTTTCTGTGGTAGAATAATTTTACAAACAGTTTGCTGACAAAGGCCATGTTGCTGTGTTCCTTCAGGACTATTAGGGAGGGTCAAGTGGCCTACATTTTGCAATATTGCTAAGGGGCAGCTAACTGTCTTTTACTAACAGTCCAATTCTTAACAGGATTATTATATTTTTAGCACTATGTGGAGCTCAATTTAGAATTAATGTTAGGCTCCAAAATATCTTGGGAAGTTAACATCTTCTTTAGTTCCTTTGTCATTCCAGAATTTTACACTGTGCTCTGTTCTACTCAGCCTTTAACTACCTATGTGTTACAATTTTCATCTTGTCCCTCCTCCAAGAAGCTCAGCATGGCTAACATCTTTTTTGCTTCCTCCACTTAATTCTTACAACAACCCCATGAGATAGGTTAGATTAAAAGAGAGCGATTGGTCCAAGGTCACCCGGTAAGTTTCAGGAGGCTTAGTGGGGATCTGAATATAGACGTTTCAACTTAAGCAGTGTTACACCCTTCTTAGCCCATTGGCTCACCGCGTGAGTTTCAACAATTCATTCCAGAACTGAAGCCTGTGTCATGTGCCACTTTCAGCTCATTTGTATCCTTCTATATACTATGATACTGATGAACATGTGCACACTAATAAAACACTGCGAAAAAGCAATCAGTGTGATTGTGCATATGATTTCATCAAGATTCTTTTTGTCTAATGCATTTCTGCAGTTGCAGAACTGAATTCCTCAATGTTCATTGGTAAAATATCAGAGAAAACAAATCTTAATACAACCATAAAAGCAATCTATGGCAGAGGCAGTGCTTCTGTAGGGTGTACAGACAGTTTTACAATCTGATCATTTTCTGTAACTTTGCCAGACAGTGGCGGGTCATTTCAGCTCTTTATCAGGGAGGCGCCAGGGCCCAGGCTGCCTGTGCAGCTGCTAAGCCTGCCCTGCCAGAGCTTGCTGGGGGAAGGAGTGGCAGGCTTGCAGGGGGAGGGAGAAGGAGGCTCCTCTGTGTGTGCTTGGGGCAGAGGAGGCAGCCCATGGTGTATCAGCTGATGCCAGCCTGAAGCTAGGGTAAGGAGCTACTCCTCCCTCCCCAGCTCCATTATTCAATTTAATTTAATTTAATTAGTGCCCCCAGCGCCCCCTCCCAAAAAAATCCTGGCTACAGTCTTGGTGGGATGCTGCAATTTTTTTCAGTGGACATGTTTGACACTTGCAATCAGACTGTGAGCTGAACTTGGATATGTTCAGTTTGCACCAAATGATGTGAGTGGCTATCGAACAGGCTTGTTACCCTGTTGTTCAGAAGGCAAGATAATCTGGGAGGCATCTTTAGATTCCCAAGTGCACCAGGCAGAACAGACTTAAATGGGTTGCAAATAGTTGAACAGTCCACTGATAAATTGTCTGCCTGGTTGCATCTGGGAAACAGGAGATGAACTAAGGGGTCTGATTACATGATATATTAAATGTGAGTTCAGTTGGAAGAAATCCCAATACAACTCATGTTTAACATGTAATCCGGGGGGGGGGGGGGCTGGTTGTTTTTCAACCAAGCAACACCACAATTGCTGTGGAGTGAGTGCTGTCTACTAAAGAAGTATCAAGTTTCAAGCAAATTGAACCAGGGAGATGAATTCCATGGCCCCCTGAACAAGCTGTCCCAGCTCTCTGTTTTCCCAGTCATAGTACTTGTAAAGAACAAAAGGCTCTGCCCCCCACAAAAAAGGGAGGGAAAGATGGCTCTGTGGCTTGGCTCCAAAGGTGATTACTGGAAGCACACTGTGTTCCTCCATTACAAGGATTCAGTTGGAAGGGAGAAATACTATTGCTCTAGAAATCAGTAGAATCAAGGAAAAATAAAAGCACATGCTGTAGCCAGCTAGCAGCACCTGAACTTGAAAACAACACAGATTTCTTCAGGAATTTCACTAAGAATCCCAGATTCCTAATACCATTCTGGAAAATCACTATAATAATCCCAAACAGCAATTTCTGTGTATATCTTTGGCTCAGGAATTCCTCAATGTTCATATTTAAGATTTTTGCTACATGAAACATGCCAAAATGGTCTCCATACCCGTTAAGTTGCACTTCAGTATTAAATAGGTTCTCCTGATCAATAACCTTTTTGAATAAAACTGGAAATTCATCCCAACAGATGGGATATTCTCATTCTCCAAATTGTGCAAAGCATTACAGGAAAAAACAAAACAAAAAACAAACAGTAAACTATTTCCCCATATGATGAATGTTCTCCCTTTTCCTTTATTTTTGCAAGTTGTTAAACAATTTAATGATTCCTCCTTCCCCATCTGTGCTACAATTTAAGTGATTTGCTGTACAGTTAATCAGTTATACAGTTAATCAGCATCTCAGTGGTTAGCCTATTTGATTTATTTATGTGGGAATTGTGTCTTGCTTTCACTACAAGCCTAACCCACTCATTCACAGGTGTGTGTGTTTGTGTAATATATTATTCCTTGCCCCGGACACAAATATGTATTATTTTATGGTACTTAACCTGCCCTGTCTTATTAGGATGAGACAAAACAACAATATTTACACCCAAAGGAATGTAATAAAATGTCTTCACATATACTATGTTGTATATTATAGCAGTGATTTTCATACTGTGGGTCGTGACCCAAAAGTGGGTAACAACTCTTTCACTGGTAGGTTGCAACAGTCAAAACTGTTGAGTTAGGAGACTCTGGCTCCTTCTGTTCTCTGCAGGGAACACCCCACCCTAGCTCAAGCAATTGCAAATTCCAACAGTAAAGAAACATGGTAGGGGATCCAAGGAGCTGATGTGGATGAACAGAGAATTCCATTATGTGCTAAGGGAGAAAAAGGAAATGTTCAAAAATGGAGGCAAGGACATACCGCTAAAGAAGAGTATCTGCGGGTTGCTAGGCACTGTAGGTCAGCCATCAGACAGGCCAAAACTCACAGTGAGCTAAAGCTGGCCAGGAAGGCTTGCTACAACAAGAAAATCTTCAGATATGTGATGAGCAAGCACAAAATAAAAGAGGCGATGTGCCCACTGTTGGGTGAAAATGGTGAAACTTTGACAGAGGACAGAGAGAAAACAGAAAGCCTTAATGCCTATGTTGCCTCAGGTTTTTTTCCCCTAAAGAAGAGAATAGGCTTATCTAGAGATGGTAGTAGGCAAGGCACGGCATTCGAGCTGCTGGTTGACATGGACAGAGAGGTAGTTGAGAAGCACCTGGCTGCACTGAATAAGTACAAATCCCCAGGGCCAGATGGTATGCCCCCAAGAATGCTCAAAGAACTTTATAGAGAGCTTGCAGAGCCTTTGTCTGTCATCTTCCAGACCTCTTGGAGGACGGGGATGTGCCACAAGACTGGAGGAGGGCAGATGCTATCCTAATTTTCAAAAAAGAGAAGAGAGATAACCCAGAAAACTACAGGCCAGTCAGTCTGACCTTTGTCCCAGGGAAGATACTGGGGCAGATTTTAAAGGGATTGATCTGCAAGCATCTAAAGGACAGTTTAGTGATCCAGGAAGTCAGCACAGATTTGTCCCCAACAGGTCCTGCCAAACCAACCTCATTTCCTTCTTTGATCAAGGATTTCAGTAAAACCTTTGACAGGGTTCCCCATGATGTTCTGATGGGTAAACTAGAGGACTGTGGACTGGACTCTAGGATAGTTAGGTGGATAGGGAACTGGTTGGAGAACCACACTCAAAGAGCAGTTGTCAATGGCATTTCATCTGAATGGAGGGAGGTGTCCAGCGGGGTTCCACAGGGCTCAGTTCTGGGCTCAGTACTTTCAGTATTTTTATAAATGATCTGGATGAGGGTGTGAAGGGGCTACTCATTAAATTTGTTGATGACACCAAATTGGGAAGAGCCGCAAACACACCAGAAGATAGAGATAGAATTCAAACAAGATCTGAACATGATGGAAAAGTGATGTGAAGAAGATGCAACTTAATAAGGAGAAGTGCCGAGTTCTACATCCAAGTAACAAAAATGAGAAACACACATACTGGATGGGGGATACACTTCTGAGCAGCAGTGTGTGTGAACAAGATCTTGGGGTATGGGTGGACCGAAAGTTAAATATGAATAACCACTGTGATGTGCTGACAAAAAAGGCTAATGTGATCTTGGGGTGTATCAACAGAGGCATAACATCCAAATAGCAAGATGTCATAGTCGCCCTGTACACTGCATTGGTCAGGCCACACCTGGAGTATTGTGTGCAGTTCTGGAGGCCTCACTTCCAAAAGAATGAGGACGGAATGGAGCGGGTGCAGAGGAGAACGACGAGGATGATCAGGGACCTACAGACCAAGCCCTGTGAGGAAAGGCCGAGGGACTTGGGGATGTTTAGTCTGGAGAAGAAGAGGTAGAGGGGGGACATGATTACTCTCTTTAAGTATTTGAAGGGCTGTCACATTGAGGAGGGCAGGGAGCTGTTTCTGTTGGCAGCAGAGGATAGGGCTCACAATAATGGGTTTAAATTAAGGGTGGGAAGGTACCAGCTGGATATTAGGAAAAACTTTTTTACACTATGAGTTGTGCAACAGTGGAACCAGCTGCCTAGGGAGGTGGTGGCTCCCCTTCACTGGCAGTCTTTAAGCAGCAGCTGGACAAACACTTGTCAGAGATGCTCTAGGCTGATCCTGCATTGAGAAGGGGGATTGGACTAGGTGGCCTGTGCGGCCCCTTCCAACTCTGTGGTTCTATGATTCTAGGATTGAGTTATCATATTCTGTCCTCCTCATCTCCTCTTTCACCTCGGGTATAGCTTACACCCACTGGCATCTGAACCCAAGCAGTGATAGGTCTTAAAAAGTAGAATACGTTTAGTAAGTGGATCCTGCTTCAAAACACTTGGTAACTGCTGGTCTATAGTGTTTTGACCTTGTCTACAAAAAGGTGGTCCTGATAGCAAAGTAGGGTGCTCTTTCATGTAGAACTGGACTTCAGCTGTGCAGTTGCCAAACTGTAAGACAAAAACAAAAGAAGGGAAAGAATTATGGCCAGCATGATAAACATTTCAATAACTGGTTGCAGACTGAGGCATGAAGCAGGAATGTTGGTGCCTAGAAAGAAGGATTTGTTCCTTTTCATATCAGATCTATGGCTCACCAGATCTGCCATAACTTATCGTGAGTAGCAGTGGCTTTTCTGGGTCCCAGGCAGATGTCTTTCCTTATCTGAGAGAAACATGACCCCCTCTATTACTGAGGCCTCAATCATTTAGCAAATGTATGTAAAATAATGGTGGAACTATACTCTTTCAGTCTTTTGTCTTCAAACCTTAAACATGCACACAAAGAATCATTTTTGTAAATCTGGGTGTAAACAAATTGCAAGGTGCTTTCACCCCCATGGTGACCATGGAATTGCTTCTGAAGTGCACGCCAGCAATTGAAATCAACGCAGACTATGAAGAAAAATGTTAGAAAGTATGGAATAATGCTTAAAACAAATCACGGGACGCTACTTTATTAGAAGTAAATTGTCGTACCACAGCAGTGATTTATGGAAATAAAGACTAATGAATCACTGAAGCTAACCTAGAAAGGCACTACAGAGCAATATATTTTGGTCTGTATCAGAGCAATGGAAAATCGTAAAACCATCCCTCTACCACCCATGCATAACTTCTAGGAATATGAAATGTGATTATACTTATACAAATGTAAGTTCTCTGGGAACTACTTGAGATTTAGGGTATGACAAGGAGTGACCCATAAGGATTTTTAGGGAGGAGGAATACCATTCAGCCCAGTTGTGCTTTCCCACCTTCATGCTGTCCTTTCATATGCTCTCAGTTTCTCACCACAACAGCCATTCTAGCTCCATGGGCTTTTCTTCCCCCTCTGCAGGCTGTCCTGTTTTTCTTTCCCTGTCCTCACTGCCTCTCCTTTCTCCATAGTCTTGTGACCCTTGGAAGCTCTCCTTTGCTTCCTGTAAGCTCCCGCCCCCCCAGCCCAACTCTCCTTTTAAAGCTTTCCATTATGGACTCTCCTTTCTCTATAGCTGCCTAGGTTTCCATAGAGTTTTTGGCTGAGTACTATGCCATCACTCCCAGTGCGATGGCATCACTTCTGGGTTATGCCAGAAGTTGTGTCATCATGTGGGTATGATTGTTCCCCCAGTAAGTTTCCCCCCCCCCCCCCCCCAATCTTCCTCCAGTAGCCAGGCCATGCCATACCTGGCAACCCTAAATTTCTTTGAGAGGATTAGTATCACATCCAGGAAAAACCCAATTTCACCACAGAGCTTCCTGTGATTCCTACAGAGCCATGAAATCACTTCCAGGTCTCCCCAGAAGTGATGTCATGCCACTGTTGTTGCCTGCCCCCCACATCCCTGCCCCCAAGTCTCCCACTGGTTTCTCCCTTCCTGGCCCCAGCCTCCTCCTGTGGCCTCTCTCACTGTACTCATTTCCTTCTGCTTGTTACTGCCAGTGCTTGTGCACAATTTCAGATTGATAGCACCATAACTGCCTGTTCTCCTGATTACCTGATTGAGAAGAAAGAGGAAGAGTCATCCTTTCCACCAATGGTAGCACCATGGCATGCATGTCAAGGAACAGATTGAAGATGGGCAGACTAAATCTTCCTGCGGTGTCCAATAGTTCTACTGCCACCACCCAGAAAGAGAGGGTAGGATGCAATCACTGTTGGTGCCCAGTGGTAACTCTTCCTGAGACATTTGGGTCTGAGCAGTTGCCAGTGACGCCCAACCCTGAGGCTAGCCTTCTGGACCTTATACCTGTTTATGGCTGGTGTGTTGTCTAGATAGTTCCAGAAATCTTCCTTTGAGTGT
>NW_015161961.1:1090681-1102745 GCF_001447785.1 Gekko japonicus
TGCAAAAGTATAAAAGCTAGGCTACTTCAATGCAACCAGCAGATGTAATTACAAATGCATAGACCTTTTCCCAGGAGCCTGAAAGCATATGTAACTTAATTTAACATTTTCCAGGAGGCTTAACTGATTTGCCAGGCCAATAGTTGCTGTATTTAGAAGGATACATGTTTAATTTATAAATTAGCAGATTACAATCTTGTGCGCTAGCTCCATATTAAATGAAGTGTTAATGTAATACAAGACAAATGACACATGATAAACCATATGAGCATATATACAAACGTGCATTAATATGTTGGCTTCTGGTGCCCTCTGTCAGTGTGACTGCTTTCCCCCATAATCCATGTTTCTAATTATCTCTTGTATTCCTTGCATATAAATAGCTAATTACTTAGTGTCCCTGTCAACCATAAATTATGTAATATCTGAAAACATATTCCTTTAGAAATTTAATATAGGATAACTCAGTGAGCTCCCAAATGGAAGAAACAGATTTTTTGTTTGTTTAGTAAGATGACCAAGTCTTTAATTTTGGTTAGCTGCTCTTCTACAGCCCCCAAACAGGAACCCTCTAATTTTTGAAAAAAGGGGTACTATCTTGGAACAAGATATTCTTAATATGTACAGCCTGTGCTTGATATCTAAATTAGGAGCTGAAAATACTTCCCACTTGATTCGTTTTTTGTTCTGTAAATTCACCCTTCCAGTTTAGCTAGAAGAACTCTAAACTCTTCCAGTTTAGTCCAAAAGAAGTCTGGCTGTCTGGCCACACATAAACTTTAATCTGTCTGAGAGATATTCTCCTCCATTATTTGTGCAAGGTAATAGGTGAAACTGTTATCAAACTCCATGTGAATTGGGCAGCTTTTCCACTGAAGTGCAATTTTTCATACATTATCAAACTATTGGTTAGAAGAAGACGTCTGTCGAAACGGCACTGCATTCCGGAGACTACCGTCCCGTTGTTGTCACCTTCTATCTTTATGTACCTGAATCTATAACTTGAATGTATTATTATTACTTTTTTACTTTCATATTCATAACTTCACGAGTTTTGTTACAGAAATATTGAGTGCACTGTGCACCAAGGGTGTAGACTTTCCAATTTCCCGGGGGGGGGGGCTGGGGCTGGGCCAGAGGCATTGCTTTGCTAGGAGCAAGGGTGGCTCCCGGGGGAGGCTGAGTACCTTCCTGAAAATTTCGGCGGGGGCTGAAGCCCCGCCGCCCCCACGAAGATTACGCCTATGCTGTGCACAGTTCTTGTGGATTTATTTTTGCATGTCCTTGACCAGAGCCAGGGCTTTTTCTGCCAAACTCTCTGTGGAACCTAATGCAGTCCCGCAGAGCTTGCAAGGCAGAGATGTTCTGGGAGACTCTTGGTTGAGGACAGTGACAGCTACCATCCTACTGGCACTCTCCCCTTTCTCCTCCTCTCCCTCTTCTCTTTTCCACCTGCTTCCTTTCCATCTTGTGGGACAGGGACAAAACTAGAATTTGGTGTGTTAAATGCCATCAGAGAATGTTTTTATTTATGTATTATTTAAATTGTGCTATTATTTATGAGTATTTTTATCATTATGTTGTTCATTGCCCTGAGCTGTGTGTACTCAGGGGTAAGGTAAAGGTAAAGGTTTCCCTTGCTCAAAAGCCAGTCAAATCTGACTCTAGGGATGCGGTGCTCATCTCCATTTCCAAGCCAAAGAGCCAGCGCTGTCCGAAGACATTTCCATGGTCATGTGGCTGGCGTGACTAGATACCGAGGTGCATGGAACACTGTTACCTTCCCACCAAAGTGGTATCTATTTTCTACTTTCAATTTCTTGTTTTTGAACAGGGTGATCTATAAATTTGAATTATAAATAAATAAATAAAATTAATTCAGGAATTAGACCATGTGCAATTTCCTGGAAGTTCTTTCCCAGTTATTTGCACATTTCTTCCTCAACATCACCAATGTGTACCAGCACATTGATAAAACACGGTGTTCTAAAAAGCAGTCTTGATGTTACAGGATATCTGACTGCAACAAGGTTCTTTTTGTGCAGTCTGATAGATGTATACATGGATTCTTGTGCATTGATCAAGCAACACACACACACACACACACACACGACTCTTGATGCAATCATATGTGCAATAGCATCAACATTAGTTTTTGCTTGCGAGAAGGGCAAGCTATAAATATGAATGAATGAATGAATGAATGCTTTATTGATAATGTAAGAGGGACGGAGAACACATTTAGGAACTGAAAGCCATGGACAATTGTATGCGCTCTATACTGTGCAACATTTAGGAATTTAAAAACAGCATTGGTGGATTTCTAAGGCATCAGTTCCACTTGGGAAGCAAGACCAAATCTGGGTAACAAATGAGAAGTTTTGGAAGCAACATTTCTAAATTAAACTGATAGATGCACAGGCCTGCTTGAGAAACATGTTCTCTGAGCACATGTTAAGGTGCAGTTTACCATACATCAATGAAAAAGTAATGA
Organism: Gekko japonicus; assembly: GCF_001447785.1. Lineage (NCBI taxonomy): Eukaryota > Metazoa > Chordata > Lepidosauria > Squamata > Gekkonidae > Gekko > Gekko japonicus. Next base: position 1,093,176 of record NW_015161961.1, read on the forward strand.
CAATTCCAGTACCAGAAACTGGGGCATTTAAATGCTCTTCCCACCATTTGGGATACTGTCTGAAGGTTATTCAGCCTTGCAAGGTGGCATTTTCTTGTCTGAACGTTTAAAGTTTTCAATTATTCTTTAATATGGGGTTCAAGCCAGACTGGAAGAAGGCTTGCCAAGTGCTGGCAAGCTCCCTTGCCTCCATGTCCCTGCTCTCCCACCGATAGCCTAGCTCAGCCTGGCAATCCTAATTAGAAGGCACATGCTCATTGCCACATTGTGAGATGGTTCTGGTTGCTCACAATGAGAAAAAGGTATTTTGTGCATGCTTAGAGACACATATCATTGTTACTTCATGGTCCAGGAGCTACACTCTGGCATTGGAAACAATTCCAGAAGACTTCATCGTATTCGATGGCAGGGGCACCACCCACCAAAGCCCTGGACCTGAGGATGTTTGACAGACGGCTGGACAGGTTCCATCCACAGTCAAGGGACACGGAGTGAACCATGCTCATAAGTAACAGTGTAGCCCCATAGCCAATTATGAAATGTACATTCTGAGCTGCCATTGTTGGACCCTTTTTCATCAGCGTGGGCACCCACCTTACCCTCTTTACCCTCAGGTTTTAGGAGAATATATTTATTTATTTTTCAGATTTTTACCCCGCCTTCCCGGCCGAAGCTGGCTCAGGGCAGCTCACAGCACTTAAAAACAAAAAAAGAAAAAAGCTCCAGGTCCAGATGGGTTTACGGCAGAATTCTACCAAAAATGCGAAGAGGAATTAACACCACTATATAAAGACCTGGTACAAAATATTGTGAAAACAGCAAAAACTCCACAAACATGGAATGAGGCACTAATAACTCTGATTCATAAACAGAATACAGAAGGATCTGAAATTAAAAACTACAGGCCAATCTCACTTCTGAATGTAGATTATAAAATCTACGCAACAATACTAGCTGACAGAGTTAAGAAGGTAATGTCCCAGATAATCCATCAAGATCAATCAGGCTTTCTCCCAAAAAGACAAATTAAGCAAAATATAAGAACCATAATCGACATTATAGAATACTATGAATACCAGCCAGGCAAAAAACTGGCACTGATGTTTCTTGATGCGGAGAAAGCCTTCGATAACGTCAACTGGGAGTTTATGAAACAAAAACTAGCTTTGTGGGACTGTGGGAACAACTTTAAGAACATGGTAGAAGCTGTATATAAAGAACAATGGGCAAAAGTAATAATCAATGGAGAATTTACTAGAAAGATCCCTATAGAAAAAGGAACGAGACAAGGATGCCCATTATCCCCACTGTTATTTATCTTCGGACTAGAGACATTAACAGAAATAGTAAGAAAGACAGAGGAAGTTAAAGGTCTAAAGATTAAAGGAGAACAATTCAAATTGCAAGCGTTCGCGGACGATCTGGTCTTCATTTTGGAAGATCCAAACCCATCGATAAAAAACCTACTTAAAATAATACGGGACTATGGTGCGGTAGCGGGCCTCAAAATAAATATAAATAAGACAAAAATCTTAACAAAGAATTGCAACATGGAAGAAATAAAAGAACTACAGGAAAGCACAAGTGTAGAAATTGTCAAGAAAATTAAATATCTAGGTATAAGCATCTCAAATAACAACAACAACTTATACGAAAACAATTATAAGGTAATGCTAGAAGAGACTCAAAAGGATCTATTAAGATGGCAAGACCTACAAATATCGTTCATGGGTAGAATATCAACAATAAAAATGAACGTCTTGCCAAAAATATTATACTTAGCTCAATGTATTCCGATCCTAAAAAACAATAAATTTTTCGAAGAGTTAAACAAGATGACAAGAAAGTTTATATGGCAGGGGAAAAAAGCTAGAATTAAATTAAAAATTCTGAAAGACAAAAAAACCAAAGGGGGACTCAGTCTCCCGGACTGGAATATGTACTATCAAGCTGCGGCATTGGGCTGGATCCGGGACTGGGTCCTACTGGAAGACAAAAGATTACTTAAGCTAGAAGGACATGATCTGCACATGGGCTGGCACGCCTATGTGTGGTACGAGAAAGACAAAGTGCATAAAAATTTCTCGAATCATATAATAAGAGGTCCACTAATGAAGATATGGAATAAAATAAAAGAACAACATTATAAGAAAACACCAAAATGGGTGGCACCCCTGGAGGCCTTCGTAATCCCAACTTTAACGAATGAGCATAACACAAGAACCTACCAAACTTTCTTGGACGAAGATAACCGATTGAAATCTTGGCAAGAACTACAAGCATTGAGTATAAAGCTAACAATATGGGAAAGGAACCAACTAAGCTCAAGATTCACAAAAGATAAAAAAAAAGACTTTTATAATACAGAAACGCAACTAGATAAGATATGGTTGAAAGGGAAAGATAAATTGATCCAAAAAATCTATAACTTCCTATTAGATGAAGAATTAAAAGAGGAGTTGAAAAAACCGACAGCGATTAGTTGGGAAAAAGATCTTGGTCGAAACATAGAGGGAGCGGAATGGATAAAAACCTGGAAATCAATTAAGCTATTGAGAGCAACCTCCTATAAAGAAAACATAATAAAAATGATACACAGGTGGCACTGGACCCCAGATAGATTGCAAAAATGGTATACAAATGTTTCGGGATCCTGTTGGAGATGCAAACACAATGTTGGAACGTATTTCCACATATGGTGGAAATGCGAAAAAATACAAAAATTCTGGAAAACTGTTAAACAGATGTTAAAAGAAATCATTGGGAAAGATTTAGCGCTGATACCAGAGCTCTTTCTATTGAATGTTACACCTGACGGGCTAAAATTTAATGAGAAATGTATTGTGGTATATATTATTACAATGTCCAGAATTTCTATTGCTAAAAATTGGAAATCTGATAAACTACCGAGTAAGGATGATCTGACCAACATCCTCTATGAAGTAATCGAGATGGACAAGCTCAATATGTTTTTAGCGGGCAAAACAGAAGAACACTTTAACTTGAAATGGCAAAAAGCCATAAAATGGTACGAAGAAAGAGGTTGACTTAACCCCCAAATGTATGAAATTGTAACTTGATTATATGTAAAGTTGGAAAACTTAAAATAAATTTATTTTAAAAAAAACAAAAAAACCAGATAATTACATTAAATTGTGGCAATGTAGTAATAGACCAGATTGTTATAAAAAATTGGGCCGGGTTTGAGCTTGCAGCCGCAATCGCAGCCACATAATATTCTCTTTTTGTGGATTTGACTGCCATCTCATAGGATCTCATAAATGTCCTATGGGATGTTCTTGAAGCTTTGTCATGAGTATGCTGCCACTGTCTCTCTAACCGCCTTAGCTCTCGCTTCATCAGCCACAATTCCTGGGTAAGCCATGAGCCAGCCTAGATAACCATCTAAGATATACTCTTGAACCTTACGTGAGAGGTGTATGCCAGGGACTTCTTGCCATTATTGTGCTTTGGAGGTGCTTGCACCCTGTAGGGCTGCTCAGCTCCCCAGACCATGCTTGGCCCAGGTTGCACAACCCCCATACTCCTAAGAGCCCGAGTCAGCAAGCATGGAACATAGGCCTCGGAATCCAATAATTACCCAATGCATGGGCCGAATCCTCCTCAGAGGATGACTCACCTGAGGAATGGTCACTGCTGAACATGTATATCCCAAGGACTTGTGCCATTTTGTGTGGCTCTTCCTCATGGGGGGAGGTTTTTGAAGGGTGCTTTCCCTAGAGCAGCTTGATTCATTGCTGTCTGCTGGTGAGTGCCACTGCCTATTGCTGTGAGGGTGTGGAGCTGCAGGTGCTTCAGCGGCTACCATGCAGGCACATAGCTGATCAAATTGCTCCAAGAGCTGTGGAATGGCTTCTGCAATCCCTTGCAAAACAGCAGTATGATCACGGGCCTGTGTGGCCAATGATGCTGCCGTAGTGGGCTGTTCCTGTACAGGCACTCTCCATGCATTGCCAGGGGGTGCACCTTGTTCAGCCCTGCCATGACGGGACCTACCTCGCATTCCATGAGGGGACTGTAGACTTAGCAGGGACAGACTTGCTAGTGGTTGATGCCCTAGTAGAGGGTTGGGGCCAAGAAGCAGTTGCCTGCTTGTTCATAGCTATAATGTGTTTTGTTGGCATAGCCTGTATAATAGTGTGCCAGATGTTTAAAAGATGCCACAGGCCAACCTGGTAGCTCAGGTGTGGCCATTAAATTATCAGGTCTGTTAAAACTTCACTACTTTTTTTTTTGGGGGGGGGGGGTTGTATGGGCTTAAGTATATGTTTTAAAAACCAGAATCGACTATACCACAATAAAAATGATATAATTATGCAGCTATTTATTTGGATTGGATTTATTTGCTTAATTAAAGACTTATTAATTTATCTACAAGCCTAACAATGAACAGAACCTATTAAACTACAAACCAATTAACATAACTTATAAAGCCTTAACCCTCTGTGGCTGTGACTAATCAAACATGAGCATACATGATGCAAAACCGGCTGACAAACATCCCATCCTTAATATAAGCCTATCTATCCCAGGCACTAACACTCATATAATTGGTAAAAAAGAATACAAACTGTGTCCCAGTGGCTCTTTAATTAAGCCATTATTGAGAACTACTGTATCTATATGAAAAGACATGAAACCGCATTTAACAAGCCATCATGGATCCCACTTCCCACCTGGACCTGGATGGCCAAGCCCCAAGCATGAGTCCCCATCAGGCAATATCCCCAATTCCTGCAGCCTTGCCCAGCCTTTAAACCAAAGGGGTGGGTGGGGGTGATCTGAACAAAAGCAAAGGCAGGTGTGACCTTGTAATGCTGTGCATGGCCTCATAGTGATGCTACAGATGGCAGAGGGAGGGAGCTAGGGCACCACAGACACAAACCAACCTGAATGAGAAGCATCCCAGCAAGTAACCCTGAATTGGAATTGGTGTAGAAGGAGTTGGACCCCCAAAAAGTGGTTTAACAGGCCCATAGCTACAGTGGGGCATCTTGGGGCCTGCCCCCCCACTTACTACCAAGCCCTCCCAATTTCCCATCCAGCTCAGGCCCCCCAACTTCCAATTTTTATGTTATTTTTGGTGCTCCCTTGGGGGGGGTGTCTGTGCAGGGTGTCCCCTGACTTATTCAAAGGCCTCCAAATTTAAAAAAAAATCCTGGCTACAGGCCTGTAGTTTAACCAACTGTTGCCTAAAACCCCAGTTAGCACCAGAGAACCCCAGCTGATGCTGGGGCCCAAACTCCTGAAGGTCCTCACAGGCGGAGAAGCCTCACTGCTACCAAGACAAGCTGCATCACAGTTAAGTGCACCACCAACCAGCTGTTTGATGGTAAGCAGGTGGCCCATGCTATAGCAAAACCTTGAGCCAGCTGGAAATGCTGTCAGTGGGGCCGCTGTAATCAGGCTATGCAGCAAGGCTACTGCTTGTTCTCAGGAAGAGGTTGCAGTAGACTCCACTGATCTGCAAAGGTCAAACATGTAATCTCAAAGGTGGAAAAAGTCCCAAAACCAACTGTGCCCCAAAGCTGCAAGAACGCACTGAGGGTGAGAGCCCCACAGCAGTTGCTTAAATAGAGAGGGAGCCAGGAAGGAGGAGCTGTCAGGACCACCTGCCACTCCTCCCCCACTGACACAAATCTGATGAGGTGGGTCATTCTCTGCCACCTGCTGGAGCAGCTCTTCCTCTAATGACCATGTGGCCAAAAGATAACATGGTCATTTCCTCCTTGCCCTCCAGCCACAAGGACACAAAGCTGTGGATGAGTCCTTGCTGCGTCTTCATTGCTGGAGTTGGTTTGTGTCAGATTTGGGTATTTTTGTGTGTGGATTCTTGTGCTTTACATTGAGATTCTTGCATTTTACACAGTTTCAGATTCTCAGGTTTTACACTGGTTGGGTTTAGCTATCACTTTCAGTGGGAAAGATTCTTGAGTTTTGTTTTTCACATTGTTCCCCACCATAGGAAACAATGGAGAATGTCTGGGGACACCTTGAATTGGACACTTTGGTCCAATTGACTTGGAATTGACTTGAGATCTGGGGGTTATTTAAAAGACAGGCACCAACAGCTCCCCTGCAATTTTGGTGCCAGTACTTTAAAAACACCCCACAAAACCCATACATATTCTCTGTAGCAAATAATGGAGCTGAAAAATATCAGAAGTGCTGGGGGGGGGGGGAACGAAATTGAAAAAAAATTTTAATTAGGGGGGGGGAACTGAATCTGAATACAATATTGATATTTGGAACCTGGAAAATATATTTGCCAGTCCCTCTTGTCTTTTTTAAATTAATGAACATTAATGAAAAGTGGTTGTGGGTGTGAATTATATATAGATAATAGTATTTCCAACTCTCAGAGTGTGAAGCCTTATCCAGGATTTTTCTTGTTACTGAATGGTGGTAGTGGTGGGCTACATACAGTTGATGAGTTGATGTTGTTAAAAGCTAAACACTCTAATATTTGTGAACGCAACAAGAAATGACTTTTGCTCCCTGGCCCTGGCTGCCATTAATGGTAACTTTCAGGGGGATCAGATGAGCCAATAGGTTGCTTCAGGAAAAACTGGGCTCTGTCCAGGGGAAAATGCACTTAATTCTTGGTATATTGCCTTTTCTAAAGACTGTTTGTTGCAGCAGTGTGTTGTCCCCTCCCCCCCCCACACACACTTGTTGGACTGAAATGAGTGGAGCTTACTTCTGACAACTGCAGCTTAATGTTAACAGTCGTTAGAGCTGGTGAGCCTGTCTGCCTAAATGCTGGTTAATTATGACAAAGGAAGGGAGTTGGGCGAGCAGGGGGATGAATGAGCATCCCAGCAACCCAGATTGAGGGAAATGAGAGTTGGGTTTGGTAATCCAGGCATGACTTGTTAAAAAAAAAAGTTCTGTCTGGTTTGGCCATAAGGACCCCCCAGTGTACTGAGTGTTTTTTTTCTTTTACACCCACTCCACTTGATGGATTAAAGTCAGTGGGGGGTTACTTCTGAGTAAGCATATTCAGAATTGTGATATTAAGAATACTGCACTTAGCGGAACACAGCAGAAAAACTGAGGAAAGAAAATCTCTGTGGTCAAATAATGCACTAAGAATTGAATCATTTTTTGGATGATCAACAATACTGAATGGGATTTACTGCCAGGGAGAAGTGAGCTGATCTATTATTATGCTGTTATTAAACAGTTATTATTCATTTATTTATGTACAGCATGTACAGAGTGCCTTTACATGACCAGAACTGATAATCTTTGATGATAGTACCCACGAGCTACAGTGCAAGCCAGGATATCAACCAGGGAAAATGGAAAGGTGTTGAAACAAGGATTTGTTGAAACGAACCAGGATTGCATTATCATTTCTGTGAAGAATCTTGGTTTCACAAATTAACCATACCTAAATAATATAAACCATGGTTCTGTGTTATGTCTGAATATATATACATCAACCCTCATCCATGAAAACATGCTGAATATCAACAAGACTGACACACAAAAGCATTGGGGGAAGGTGCTTTTAGTATTTATAGTGCAATCCTATATAGAGTTAAACTAGAGTGGTCTGTAGAAATGCCAAACTCCAGGCACATCCTGAAAACCTTCCAGAATTACAACTGGTCTCCGGATCTCAGAGGTCATCTCCCCAGGAGAAAATGGCTGCTTTGAAGGGCCAACCCTATGGAATTATACCTTGCTTTGGTCCTCCTCTTACCCAAACCAGGTTGACCCCGGTCTCTAACCCCAATTATCCTGGAATTTTTCAATCCAGATCAGGCAATCCTAATGGGCTTAGACTGGTATAAGAGAGGCCCCGGTCACATGGGAGGCTTTGATCCACAAGAAGGACGGATCGGGGGCGCATCAAGCGGGTGTGATCACACCATAACATCTGGGAAGCAACGCGCACCCGTCCCCAATCTGTCTCTTCTGGCCGAATATGCGGATCATAAAACCCCCTAGAAAACACTAGTAACTTATCAGAAAATCCGCTGCAGGGACGACAGTCTGATCGTCGGTGCGCCCGTCTCTCCCACAGCATGCGAGGTCCTGCCGAACTGCGCATGCACACGCATGCGCAGCGGGCTTGCCTCGTTCTCTGGTCCGTGGCTTCCTCCCGGCATCTGATCGTGCTGGGGAGGACCTGTGCGGCAGCTGGGCGGATCTGTCTGATCCCGCCGCCGTGCTTCTCTTTTGATGCACACTTTAGCCATGCTTTCCCCCCCAGTGTGACCAGGGCCAATGTATCCTACCACTCCATTGAGCAAAATTTGAAGTCTTCTTCCAATGAAAGGACCCGTTAAGTTGGAAGGTGTCTTTTTAGGGTGAAGGAAATTCCTTCAGCCTAAGGCAGGATACATGCCATTGTTAAAACACTGCAGCCTCTTTTTAAAATATATATTTAAAGAAACACAAGTAAGCCTGAAGAGCTCTTAATAACCTTTCTTTTCATATCTCCCCCCCCCCCCCAATATGGAAACCTATTTGCAGTTCTTCAGTATAAAATTCTAATCAGGCTTGGATGGATTCCCTGTGTATCACTTCTTATCTTCTAGGGCTGGTATTGAGAATGCCTGGCTCAAATTAAGCCCTGGATAATACCCAAATGCCAGCTCTTGCCTTCAGCCAAGTCTACATGCCGTGCAAATTAGAATCCCCACAGCTGCTCCTTCTCTTTGGGAACCTGACTTGGGTAAGGGGAGGGTTTCTGTTCTCAGCGGCTTCCCTCTGAGGAAGGGTAACATCTTCCCAGTGAGACATTGTCTGCTGAATCACAAATCCTTAATGAGAACTGGACTTGTTTTGCTACCAGGTGAGCAAGTTCTATCATGTCCTGGGCTGCAGCGGTGCTTGACTTGGATGCTCAGCAGTGATGCTCGGTGGAGAGGAAGGGAAAAGCCAGCAGGAAGGCCGCTTCCTCTGCCAGTGGCGTGTCAACTCTTGTCTGAGTCCAGGGGCTCCTCATCATACAGCCACAAGCCTCTTCCAGCATCCAGCATGGCTAACTGCGGGCTGTTGCAATGACTTCTTTTTAGCTCTTCCCCACTTCACCAAATGCCTCTCCTGAGTAGCTTTAAAAGGGAGGGAACGTTGAGAAAGAAAACCCCATTTTATTCCTGTGATTTGTGCTCCTGCTGTTGTTGTGACTGCAATTTTCTATTGAGAGAGTTGGGGAAAGCATTTTCGAGACTGAGAGTCCCCCCCCTTCTGACCTTTCAAGACAGATTTCAGATATGTCATATGTCTCACAAATATACAGTATTATTCTACACAGAATAGACAGCTAACCTCCCTACAGGTTCCCATCCCCTCCTTTCTTCCCTGCCTGCCTGCCTGCAAATCTGATAGAAGAACAAATGAATCCTCGTGCCTTGGCTCTCTTTTCCTCCCATCCCCTCCACTGCTCTTCAGTTAAACAATCCTCCCCAACTGGGAGATTGAACCAAAATTCCCAGCTAAACTTGACGGGGGCAAGTCGGTTCCCATTTTATAATAAATCCAAGCCCTGGAGCTGCTCTTCATTTTGACACCCACCTGACTGACAGGTTGCTG
>NW_015161961.1:1102808-1132520 GCF_001447785.1 Gekko japonicus
TAGGCATCCAGCAGTCTCAAAATCAAATGCAGTGATAACATGGATTCTGCCTAAGAACGCGTGCAGACCAGGAACAAACAGGACAAAATATTTGCCCCCTAGAGAAGAAGCAGGATTTCTTTGTACCAGGGATAGACCTGTAACAGGACTGAAAATCAGGGCTGTTCCAGTGGAGCAGGAGGAGGAGAAGAAGAAGGGGAGGAGGAGGAGGAGGATGGGACTGGAGTTATACCCCGCCCTTCACTCGGAGTCTCAAGAGTGGCTTACAAACTCCTTCCCCTTCCCCTCCCCACAACAGACACCCTGTGAGGTAGGCGGGGCTGAGAGAACTCTTTTGAGAACTGCTCATGAGAGAACAGCTCTGAAAGAGCTTGTGACTGACCCAAGGTCACACCAGCAGCTGCATCTGAAGGCGTTTGGAATCAAACCTGGTTCTCCCAGATTAGAGTCTGTGCACTTAACCACTACACCAAACTGACCATTGACGCACATGCAGATTGTGGGCTTCAGTGCAGATGTATGTAGGCCTTGCAACAACTGTCTGTGCACACTCCTAGGCCTCCAATGCAGCATGTAACAAATGAGGCCATTGGTTGTGCAGTATGCACCATGCCTCAGAGTGTGCTGGAGCATTTCTAGACATGCCAGATAGCAACATCAAGTCTATCTACCAACAGGATAGAGCAGAACTGCCTGGTACCATGTTATTTATTTTAGAGTATATTCAAAGTGTGGTGGAATTACTAATAAATATTAAAACAAGAGAAGCCTTTGCTTCACTACTGTTCGTATCCGATCCCTGCTTGCAGGTCTTCAGTAAAACAATCCTTCTCAGTGGTACTCTGCATCCATTAAATATTAGCCTATAGAGCAGTGATCTCCGTGGTGCCTGTCAGCCCCAGGGCCCCCGCCAATGTCTTTTCTCCAAAGCAAAGGGCCAACCCTAGCTTTCCTTCCCCTCATAGGAACAGGGGCTGCTTCAAAAGGGTCCTGGAGGCATAGCCTTTGGGTCTGCAGGGAGCACCCATTTGGATACAGCTGCTGCCATCATAGTGAGACAGGTGGCTTGGAACCTCCCAACATTTTGTGATTGGCTCCAGCTCCTATGGCAGCCATTTTGTGGTTGGCTTCACCCACTCCCCAAAACAGCCATTTTGTGATGATTCCTATGAACCTACATATTCCAAAAGTGCCCACAGATTCAACAATGTTGGGGACTCCTGGTACTGACTGTACTCTTGTGGGCAGTATTTGTTCTTCTGAATATAGCCAGGGAACAGTGTCATGCTTTTGTGGTGCTGCCATAATAATCTCTTTACTTCACTTTATTTCAAATTGGAACTGGCAGGCTCTGAGTGAGGGGAGGTTTGAACACTGGAAACATGCCTGACTGTGCAAATCTCCTTTGTGCACTCTTGGAGTTTCCCAGGTCCCTTCACTCAGTCTCTCCGCTTTCTCTGTCCTCTCTAGCTGATCAAGCATGTCCTAGAAACCTTTTAGCTCCTCTCTCACATTGACCTTGGCAGAGCATCAAACAAAGTCTCCAGGACTAGCAGATTCACCACTGATTCCAGATCTTGAGATCTGACTAACCACCTTCTCACCAATCTCTATGCTCAGATGGCAAAATGGCTCAATTCTTCATTTACGTCTCTTCTCATCCTCTACACAGTCTGCCGGCACATTGCTAGCAACAGCTCAAAGGATGTAGAAGTCCTGGTTCAGAACTGGTCAAAACGGCTCGTTTCTGCTCTTTTGGACCCCCTTGGTGCATATTATAGCTCTCCTCCCTGGGAAAGCAAGTGTCTGTCAGGGTCCCAGAAACCTCCTGGTGAGCTTCAAAGCACCTTACATCTCAGCGATTATGACAGAGAGAAGCTCAGCAGGGAGGTGATGCCGTACGGTCTGCCCACCCCCCAAGCTTCCATTTCAACCAGGGAAACTTATCTCTGCATCAGTCTAGAGATCAGTTATCATTCTGGAAGAACTCCAGGTTTCACCTTTAGGTTGTCAACCCTAGAGCCAGATCACCCACCAACACACTGATGAAAAATGTATTTTCCATATTCTATGGGCAACGATGGAACATCTTTCAGAATTTACATTAAGCACGGGCTAATGTTCTCTTGACTTCTATCAGAACTTCAGGCTCTCCCTCCTTCGACTCTCACCCACCAGCCTTACATTTGATCTATATTACTAAACACTTTTGAATATAATCCACATTTCAGCATTTTGCTTTTATTCTGGTCACTTTAATCTCAGAGGCTACAAAGGAATATATTTTTTCCCATTGAACATTCCTTCACCACATTCTTGGCAATTAAGATAAAAGGCGACCCACAAAGTTTGCAACAACAACAAAAAGTGGACTGCTTGAAGAAACCCAGAGTGCCTCGCAGCCCTCAGTACCTCGGCAAGTTAATTTAGATCAGGAAGATAGCCTTTGCAAGAAGCCAGCTGCAAGTCAATGACAATTTGAAATTACTATGTAAATAGAGCAGAACAACCCCCCTCTTGCCCTTAAGTAGATTGTTCAGACTTAAAATATGGCAATTTGAAGATGCATGTTGCAATCGCTCTGAACATACAGTTAAGGACAGGGTCTTAATGAGAGCAGCTATGAACCCATTCACTCTGAAGCTATGATTTCATGTCTTTATTAATTGCCCTAAGTCAAGTGAGCTGCTCTGCACCTAACCTTCCCTTTGTATTTGCTTGTTCAGTCTTTCCATGAAGACCTCCAGTGAAGGGGTTACCCTTGTTGACCAGAGGGCACTTGTCACCAACTGACTGCCACACTGAAGCTGCCTCTGCCTGGCAGCTGAGCCACACAGGGAGCTCTTTCATCTGTAGATGTCTGCCATCTGCTTTGTTTCCATGGTACCGCAATCTGTCACCAAGGAAGTCTGACAATGCCATTTGCTTCCCTGATAGGTGGCCATCATGGCCATGTAGCAACAGCTAGCCCTGCATCCCATCTGCATATGAGAGGGATGTGGCCAGCTCTGCTGATCTTTTTCCTAGGGTCTTTGGAAATTATTGTAATAATGGACAGTCCTTTAGGAACAGAGCTGAGAATTTTTTAAAAAATAAAAGCCCAGTCTGGAGTCAGTCAGTCAAAACCAGACAATTTGTCAGTCACAGATCTAGTGACCTTTGGCCTTGGACTCAAGTTTAGCCTTTAGCCTTGGACTCAAGTTTCTCATAGTTTGAGATTTGGGGCTGTTTAGTTGAGAAGCTGCCTTTGGATTGGGTAAGTCCCTGGCCATCACTAAAAAACAGATTCTCTCTAGCATTTCATTAAAGTTTGATCTGTGACCAGTATTAAACCTGTTCAGGTGGCATATTCATGGAGAGGTCAATGTACACATAACAGAATGGGACTAAGCACATTGGCCTTGCCCTCCTCCCCAAACCAAACACGCTAAGCACTGTCTATGTGCATTCACTACACGTGGACACAGCACCTATACCTGTTCAAGTTGTACATTCTTTCCCCATCATTCTCAGTCATGGAGGTGGAGCGTACCTATATATATATCTGAGTATGTAGCCAGAGTGGGGTAGGGTCAGATTTAGGTTTGAATCCTCACTCTGCCATGGGAGTATGCTGGGTGACCTTGAGCCAGTCGCTTCAGACTAACCTACCTCGCAGGGTTGTTGTTATGGTAAAAATGGAGTAGAGAAGCATAATGTTTTAAGTGATATTGTGTCTCCATTGGGGAGAAAGATGTGGTGCAAGTAAAGCAAATCCAATATATAATAATTTAATCGATATAGCATAGGGAAGGCCAGTGTGCTCCGTCCTTCTCTTCTTTTGTACATTTTGTCTTGTCCATTAATATGTCACACGTACAGGCTACTGATTCTTGTTCAGTGATGCAATACTAGGGTATACCTGAAAGCCTCCCTCTGCCCCCAAATATATCTTCAAGTGTCAATGCAGCAAAAATCCCATCTTGATTATTCTTTTTAGAGCAATGTTCATCTTCAGTGTCATGTCAAAAACCGTGCATTGCCTGCTAGATCGACTTCATAATTCCTGAAATAGGTGCTTAGGCAGAATATGAATTCTTATGAATGTTTAATCCCCCCCCATTCCTGATACTGTTGATGCAAAGTCAAATACATAGGCATGTATCTCACTTTAGGCTGAAGGAAGTTCCTCCAGGCTCCAGAGACTTCTTCCAATTTAAGTGGCTCCTCACTTGGAGGAAGTATTCTTGGGCTTGAGAAGGCGTCAGACATTTTCCAGTGGGGTGGTAGACTCCATAGTCTGCATGGAGGTGCAACATAGCTCAGCAGCAGAGCACTTTCTTTGCCTGTAGGAGGTCTCTTTCAGTCCCTGGCATCTGCAGTTAAATGATGTCAGGTAACAAGTATTGGGACAGACCTCCCTCTGCCTGAGACTTGGGAGTGCTCATGGAAGACAACCATAGAAGTTACAGAAGATAATATTGGGATAAATCAATAGTCTAACTCTGTTCATGTATTCATACTTACGGCTTCATGTATTCATACTTATGGCCTTCTGAAGTCTCTGCTCTGAAGTTTTACTTCTACATGCAAGCATTAATTTCTAACTCAGTATACAATATGCTTCACAGTTCTTCCTCCATTTACACAAACCATTTGAGCCCATGACAAATTACATTTTGGCTTAGCCTATTTTGATTTGTGGCCACATATATATTTCCCGATGATGAATATCCACAATACATGATTTTATAACTTGGTCGGGTTGCTTTGGTGCACAGCAGGGAGAAAACAAGGTGTGTGTGTTTGAAAGCACCCTGTGTAGTAAAGCATTCGTACACTCACACAATAAAAGCAGTAGTTATTCTGTGTTCTGGAACCTGTGACTGGACCAGGTTACTGGGTGCTTCTTCAGCTTGAAATGCAGGAGACTCTCAACAATGTGTATGCTTTGACTGGGAAGTGGTACTTGTGGACCGTAATGATGGTACCACAGCAGTATGGCAGGAGACGAAGAGTGGCCTCCAGTAGATTCCTTTTGTATGCAGAGGAAGTAGGGTTATGACCATAGTCTGTGTTGTATATTGTTTATTTTGGAAACACAGCTTATAAACCACACCGACCTGACCCCCGAAGCCCACATATGCAAAGGGTTTCTGGTATCTCCCCCATTTATGGGGCTGATGGGGACAAATAAGGGACCAGTACAATCTCTGAAGTCAGTGTAGTTAGCTTAGTAGTGCATTCAGCTCAGGGATATATTGTGAGAGAAGATACCACATTTGTTCCCAACCCTTCCAGTTACACATTGCTGTGGTGAGCTATAGCATGGGCAGCTGTTGTGAAAATGTCCCTTAATCGGTGTTGGTGGGAAGTGCCATCAAGTCACAGCTGATTTATGGTGACCTTGTTGAGTTTTCAAGGCCATAGATGTTCAGAGGTGGTTTGCCATTGCCTGCCTCCACATCTTGGCCCAACTATTCCTTGGTGGTGTCCCACATCCAAATACTAGCCAGGGCTGGCCCTGCTTAGCTTCCAAGATGTCCCTTAATTAGACCCAGGCAGTTTCACCAGCTAAGCCCTGAGGGCAATTCAGGATCATGCTGATGAGGAAAATTAGCATAACTTTCAGGGGGGGAAATAGCAAGGGAGGGAGCACAGAGAAAGTGTCTCATGAACAACTTGGATCAGCAGGTAATTACCATGCAGCAAGATACAGATGTCAGAAAGAGAGAGAGAGAGAGAGAGAAGAAACTTTCCAAAATTTCAGTGGAATCAGCAAAGCATTTCAGCAACAGGAGGTGACAGGTGTTACATTTCTGGGTGATTATAGCATACGCGGGTAATGCTGTAAAATATCTTGGTAGCAGGCTCCACTGAGTCTCCTATCCCTTTTATATCCATCAGTCTCTAGTGTCTTTAATCACCTGAGAATGTAGAATTTGGTGTGGTTTATGAAAGAGTTTGGCTCGTGCAAGCCAAGGTAGAAAAAGCTGCCAATCAGAAGCCTTTTGTGGAGTATAAACTATAATATAATTAGCTCTTAGATTTTTTTTTTTAAAAGACTAGAGTGTTACAAACAAACCCTCCAGTAACCTTGGTCTTGGTTGGCTGTCCACATTGTTCCTCCAAATCAATGTCAGTGATCTTTCACCTGCCGCTCAAGTAGGTGTCAGACTCTGAGGACAGAACCAGATTTTTAAAAAAGAAAAGGGAAAAAAGAACATGACATTTGCTGTAAGGATCGAGCCTCCTCTTCTGCAGCATCATAGCTTTGATCTGAAACAGGACCTCACTTGGCTGCTATTTTGCTTTCAACATTACAAGGAAGATGTGTTCAGGATCTCCTAGCACCATATTTAGTTTGGCCTTCAGATGCCAACAAACATATCTCAAGCATGTATCCTTGCTGTGAACTTAAGTAGGTCTCACTCTGCCAAGGAACCTCACAATGCAATCTTATGCAAAGTTACTCCAATCTAAGCTAATTGACATCAGTGAGATTGGACTGAAATAACTGCATAGAATTGTACTGTTACCTATAGATGTAGCATATGGTTGGAAGGCACCTGATCTTGCTAAGCTAAGCAGGTGTGGATCTGGTCAGCAACAAGATGAGAGAACATGTAAAGCCCTATGTATGCCCTCTTGAGTCCCGTAGTTGAAAATAAATGGTAGTTCTGTTGAAGGAGGCCAGTGATCTCCGGCAGAAAGAATTCACAGCATGTCACTAAACTACATTTCCCAGAAGCAAAAACTGGCTGCTTGGCACAGACATTGCCCTTAAGTGCTCTGGACCACTATGGCAGAAATGCCCAGCCATAAAAATTGAGCCAGTGGGTACCCACCTGAGAGGAGTCTTGGTTGACATCCTTATTCTATGGAAGGGGTCCCCACTCTTGTTCAGCATGTAGTCCCTTTTAGAATTTTAAGAACATGGAATAGGCACCACCACAAAATGGCTGCCATAGTGTAGTGAGGCCCGTTACGAAATGCAGGGGGAAGTTGCAAGCCAAGCATCCTTCTACTGTGTTTCTATTTATTTATTTATTACATTTATACCCCGCCCTCCCAGCCATGGCTGGTTCAGGGCAGCTTACAACAACATAAAAACAACAATAAATAGTATAATAATCACAAAACCTTATAACAATCACAACATTAAAACGTGCTAATAATAATAATAATCCAATGACCATTAAACAGATAACAATTTAAAATTACATCTGAGATGGCGCTCAGACTTCCATGACATCCTAGTGGTCGATCCCGATCTAATATTGTACGGGTGGCTCAGGCTGCTTTAAGAATTTCAGGAGACAGGGCATTCTCCCCAGGGGTGGCTCCTAATTGAACACCTGGCGGAACAGCTCCGTCTTGCAGGCCCTGCAGAATTGCATAAGATCCCACAGGGCTCTGATCTCCTCCGGGAGCTCATTCCACCAGAGCGGAGCCGCCACTGAGAAAGCCCTGGCCCTGGTTGTAGCTAGCCTGGCATCCTTTGGCCCGGGAAGGGTGAGTCAGTGTTGAGACCCTGATCGCAGTGCTCTCTGGGGAACATGTGGGGAAAGGCGGTCCCTCAGGTATGTAGGTCCCTGGCCATAAAGGGCTTTAAAGATAAGAGCCAGCACCTTAAAGCGAATTCGGTATGCTATCAGTAGCCAGTGCAATGTCTTCAGCACAGGCTGAATGTGCTCCCGTATTGGGAGGCCCATCAACAGCCTGGCTGCAGCATTTTGCACCAGCTGTAGTTTCCGAATTTGCGATAGGGGCAGCCTCATGTAGAGAGCATTACTGTTAAGTATGCAACTCAACAACAAAGTAAGTAACAAGTGAATCAGCTTATTTGAGAACGAGAACTTCCAAAGATCACACAGCAACAGACGACACACCACAAAACAACAGTGGAGCACAGATCCTTTCAAACTCTCCCGGGCTGGGGTAGCCACGCCCTTACACAGTTAACATCCAATGATTGGCAGGGCTCTTTTTGTAGCAGGAACTCCTTTGCATATTAGGCGACACACCTCTAATGTAGCCAGTCCGCCAAGAGTTTACAGTAGCCCCTGTAAGAAGAGCTCTGTAAACTCTTGGAGGATTGGCTACATTAGGGGTGTGTCGCCTAATATGCAAAGGAGTTCCTGCTACAAAAAGAGCCCCAATCACAATGCATGGATAACGTCCAATCATTAGTCTTCCCTCCAGCACAGACTCTTACATTTCATTGGTTACCGTACATGCTTCAGCCAATGGTGTTGTTAATCCGGCTGAGGTTTCAAGCTTTACATTACATGTCAATGGCAAGACACAACAGTTACAGTAGTCCAACCTCGAGGTGACCATCACATAGATCACCGTTGCCAACTGGTTGCATTTAAGGAAGGGAACCAGCTGCCTAATCAGCCAAAGATGATAAAAGGCTGACCTGGCAGTGGCTGCTACCTGGGCCTCCATTGTCAAGGAGGCATCCAGGAGCACTCCCAAACTCCTAACCTCCGACGCAGAGCCCCATTGAAGGTCGGGAGTGGGATCCCTACCTTTGGTCCACCCTGACTCAGGCATCCAGAGATGGTTTTTTTAAGGAGGGGACGTACCACTGCTTCCTTAAGCGCTCCTGGGAACTATTTCCCTGAGGGCACCTTGGAACCCCGTGCCATGATTCTGCAGTGATCAGATGGAGGAAACCTGGGATTGGCTCTTCACTTTGGGGAAGGAATTATTTGGGGAAGAAGCAAATAGGCACCAGGAAACTCATCCGTAGGTGCCACGATGCCCATGTGTGCCACACTGGGGATTGCTTTTTTATGGAATCTACTCCCCTTTGCACTGCATGTAGCCTCTTCACTGAAAGCCTTAAAGAAGCATTTCTTTATTTCCCCCTTTCCCCCTCTAATGGCGATCCAAAGTGGCTTGTATCTTTCTCTTCTCCTCTGTTTTATCCTCACAACAACCCTGTGGGGTAGTTTAGGCTGAGAGCGCGTGACTGGCCGAAGGTTACCCAGGAAACTTCCATGGCAGAGTGGCATTCGAACCTGGGTCACTAGATGTTAGTCTTACACTCTAACCACTACATCATGCTGGCTCTTAAACCCTGTTCTGTTCCAAAGGTCCCCCCCCCCCCAATGAATTGGCCTATACTTTTAAATGTTGTCGGGGTGCTGTTTATATATGGTTCTTAACTGGTTTTGATGTGTCAACTTTTTATACAGTACCATGATTATTTATTGTAAATAGAAAGATGAGATATGCATGTGAAGCAAGAAGGAAATATGGGGTTGTCAAGAGGTACCTTATAAAAGTATGAAAGACCCCAAAAGCAGTGATGGTTGTTTACATGACTCACTCTTGGATTTGTGCTAATTTAATTGCAAAATGTGGGAAAACAAACCAACACACACACCAAAGCATTAGCAAATTGCCTTTGACCATGTGTGCAGATGCTCAGACATTCAGATTAAATGAGAATTGCAATTAACAAAAGTGGATCTGATAACAGGCAGCTCAATTTGAAGTGCCACTCAAAACTCTTTTGTGGGGAAAAGAATCAAAGAAATCTTGCCGCCCTGGCAGCGTGCCCCCCCCCCCCCCCATGCAATGTGGGCTTTCTTTCTTTCTGTATGAAATTTAAAAGCCTTTACTATAACGCACAGAAAAGGAATAATGCTCTGCCACTCCCTAGGGAAAAAAAACACCTGGGATGTACCACTAAGACCAAGGGCACACCTGCTGAAGTTGTGATCCTGTGTTAACAGGAGTGTTGTGACTCTTGCATGAGGACTAACCAAGGAGAGGTTCCTACATTCTCACTTCTGGTTTCAAGACTATAAATAGGAGCATAATTTGCACTGCCAGAAAAGAGGCGAGAGCACAGCGCCTATGCCTTCCCCTTCTCACTGGCATCATGACTGTCTCCCATCTGTAGTTCAGAAGGGGAAAGGGCCACACAGGCTGCTTAGCAAGTGCTGAAGGCAATGATCCTTCTATCTCAAATGTCCTTAATAATACAATAGTGGATCATAGATATGGGGAGGTGTTAGGAAATGCATTTCTCTTCGAAGGTTTGAACTGAGCAAAATCTTCACCTTGAGTTTGAAAACGTCTTTCTCTCTCTCGGCAGAGTACAGGCCGTGTGTGGGTGTGCGCGCACATGTGTGCCGAGTCAATTGCTTGCCAGCTTCACCCACCAAGTATTTAGAGTATATAAACAGTAGGCCTGGCAAATACAATGAGATGGTCAAGTAGGGTTCTCAGGTGCCTATCTGCTGCCAGCAGGGGCTCCATGCCGCTGCCTGGGATCTTTTTATATGCATGCTGCAATGATGTCACCTGGAAGTGATGTCATCATCCCGTGCATTTGTGCAGGGGACACTCTAGAATTTGGTCAAAAACACTATGGTCACCATAGAGTTTTTAGAGAAATGCTAGAGTGACCCCCACACAATGTGCCCAGCATGATGACATCACCTCCAGGTGATATCATCACTCTGGGCACATTGGGCACAGTGGTGTTCTTTGGGGGTGAGGCTTCCCCTGCCAGCCAGCTGACCAGTGGTGGATTGGACCCCCCCAAAATTGGGGGAAAACCCGCCCCCATTGTGGGGATTGCAACCCTATGGTCAAGTGACACACGCAAACCCCTCCAGCTAGACAGGTGATTTCTAGCAGGGAACACAGATTTGGAGGACTTAAGAGGCTATAAAGACTTCAGGAAAAATCTCCCAAAGATTTCAGGAAAAGCTTTTGACCTGGTCTGATCAGCGGGAGAAGAAAAAGAGATGATAAAACTCCTGGGAGAAAGGGGCTTCATTTGTGCTGATTCCATCAAGGCAGGCAGAACTCTTACCTGAGGTTTGTGGGAGGCAGCCATTGCCACATGCTGTCCCACACATATGAGGAAAGGTTTCATGATAATGGGAACTCTGTAAAACATCTGTAACTTTCTAAGCTAAGGAGCCTGCTTTATATTTAACATATTATAGGGCATGCATAGAGGGAGGGACAGAGGAATTTCACTTTACTCTGTCTTTTGAATCTTTTGCTCAGTCTGGTGCTGTGCTGAGGGTTTGCTTGTGAACATTTACTTTTAAATAAATGCTTTATAAGTTTTGATGCTGGTAGTGGTTCTCTGTACCACATAGACTTCCACCATCTTGGACATGCTATTATAAAAAGAGTGCCAGGGCAAAAAAGAGGGGTAGTCAGTGGGCAAATGGCTACTCCCCCAGTGATGCATAAGGCAGTGAGCCATCCCCATGATAACCAGATGCAGGATACAGCTGTGGAACATTGTGTAGGCTGCAAGCCTCTCAACTAGCTGTGATCAATAACACCAACAGAGCAACCTCAGTTTTCCAGAGGCATTATATTTGATCCATTCCCTTGTGTACCTTAAAACATAGCCCCCTTTCTGTTATTTATTTATTTACATATATGGGGTAATCATGAGTTCTGAGAGCTACTTTCCTCTGGCTTGTGGTCTAATAATACTGAGACAATGGTTCGTGGGACCTGATATACTGAAGTCTATGCCAGATATCTGCTTATGCCCATGTAAGAGTACATCTTGAGACCTAGCACAGGTACAGCAGCTGCCATTTTCACTGCAGGATCCATGCTCTTCTGTTCTACTGTGTCACAACTGAGCTCAGCCATTCCATGAACTCTTTGACAATGGAATGGGAGTGTATGTGGTGCTGCCAATGGCTCTGTAAATGCAAACCTACACTGCAGTCCTTTACTAACAAGGGTGTGTGTAATACTTCTAACCTACTTGCCAAATAAATCTTTATTTATTTGGTTTTGGGTGTAGGGTAGGCATTGTACAACATGGGACAATGGCACAGAGCCACTTCCAGGTGCATAACAAAAAGTGACATGGCAACAATGCTCTAGCATTCTCCCAAATCTCTATGGCTTTGCATGGACACTCCTCACCCCATTTTTCTTCCGCTGCTGCACTGGGCAGCAATGGGAACCTGGAGGCCAGGGTGTGAGGCTTCTTACATAGAAGGCCTACCAACTCAGGGTTTTCTGGAGAGATCTTCTCTGTTTGCCTCCTCCTTCAGAAGTGAAGAGGTGGGCTACATGGCATAGGGCCTTCTCTGTGCTGTCAGTCTGTGGAATTCCCTTTTCGTATACTTATGCTTGGCTTCCAGGCATGAAGTAAAAACCGTTCTAATTTTTTTTTTTTTGCAAGCTTTTAGTTGACTTTTCTTTAGGCGAGGGGCCTAACTTTCTTTCGGTAATATGGCTATACTCACTTTTGATCTTTAGGAGGCAATTGAAGACAGTTTCATTTAGGATTGTATTTGATTAACTTACTGGCTGTTAGCACTGCCATTCCCCGACAGGGGCAGGGGTTTATCCGCTTTTGGGGGCCCCAATCTGCCACCGCCCAGGTGGTCGGTGGGGGAGCCCCACCCCCAAAGAGCCCCATCCACACCAACATACCTGGTGTAATGGCATCACCCAGAAGTGACATCATCGCTCAGGGGACACTCTAGCATTTGAGAATAACTCTATGGTTACCATATAGTTTTTCTCAAATGCTGGAGCATCCCCCCACAACATGCCCTGCACAATGATATCACTTCTGTGCGATGACATCAAAAAGTCCTGGGCATGGAGAGGGACCCCCCACACACACACACACCGGCAGTCAGGTAAGACCTGGAAACCCTACTGGCTGTCCTAAATTACAATTTAAAATTTTGTTTTTAATGTTTTTAATGTATTCTGTGTTTTGTATCTTATCTACATTGTAAGGTGCTTTGAGTTCCATAAGTAGAAAGGCAGCTGATAAGTGTTTTAAATAAATTAAAAAATCTTATAACAACGATTGAGGAAGATGCCTATAAAGGGAAAGGGAATGTGGACTATATCACTGTGTGCGCCGTATGTATTTGTTTGCTTTATGCATTATCCTGCTCTCATTGCTATGTTTTTATACTTATGTAACAATATTTTCTGCATTGTTTAACACATATTGTCTAATACGCTATGCTTTGTTTCTGTAACCCTAGTCCTAGTATGTTATGTTGCCAGAGGTTGTAGTGGTCACCAGAATAAACAGCTTTAAAAGTAAATTAGATAGCTTAATGGAAGATAGGTGTATCAGTGGCTACTAGCCATGGAGAGTGACTGAAGGGAACCTCCACATTCAGAGGCAGTCAACCTCTGAATCCCAGAGCCAGGAGGCAACTTCAGGGGAGCGTCTTGACCTCTATGCCCTGTTGTTGACCCACCAGAGTAACTGGTTGGGCATTGTGTGAGACAGGATGCTGGACTATATGGACCATTGGTCTGATCCAACAGGGCTCTTCTTATGTTCATACTTATTAGATCTCCTATTGATTACATCAATTTACTCTGTGTAATCCACTCTGAGTCTGAGAAAGGTGGACTATAAATATAGTAAATACGTAAGTAATTTCCAGTCTAGCACTGGTATTCTTACAATTGCAAAGAGAAACAGAAATCCCATAATGTATACACTAATGCTTTCTGTTGTATCTCCCTGCTGCCTATAAAAATACCTTTTAGAAGTACTCTGAAAAAAGCAACACACACCAGGGAAAAATTACTCTCAAGATTTCACTCTATTATTTTCCCTTTATTGCAACATGACACACCTTTGATAACAGACAAATTGGTAAGATAGAGAAATATGCTCCCTGCGGCTCTGGCAAAGCTTTTTTTACGAAACTCCCGCAATAAAAATTGTTGAAGCAATGCCAGTGAGGTTTATTATTGGAGTTGTCAGCTCCACCCCCAATGGCCAGACAGCTGCCTCCCTTGATTATTAAGAGACGACTTGGGGTTAAAGCTTTCTTCTGTGCATGTTGTCTCTCTGACCTTGACTCAACTCACTGTGACAACTACATGCATACAGTTCCAGCGTAATGTAAAATTATATTTAGACTGGCATTTCCATGTTTTCACTGTGTTATGATGAATAATAAGCCAGGATGTGTTGGTCAAGAGAAATGAGTATTGTGGCAGTGAGCTGGTACCCCATCAAAACCGATTGGCAGACATGAATGTCAATAGGGATTATGACAAACACTGACGGGCAGGATTTTGGTAGGTGGTGGTAACAAATTCATGGATGAAATATAGGGATAGTTGCATGGGAAGGTGCTAAGTAAAATGATTGGAGTCTGGGGGCAGCCAATCAACATCAGCAGCCCATCTCCAATGGCTGGGCCTGCTGGTACAAGATCTCAGGAATGCCTGAGACAATCTACAGGACTGTTCGGTAGCTACGCTGTGAAAAGATTTGAACCAGGGATCACAGATATGGCTAGCTTGCCCTGTACTGTACTGTTCTACAGCACAGTCTTTCCATACGGGTTCTGTTGGCTGGTTTTGATACCAGAGCCAACAGACAATTCCAAGTGCCCATTTTCTTGTGCGTCTTGCTGGGTGTGTTGTTAGAGGGATGCGGTGGGTCAAAGGTTAAGGCGCTGAGCTGCAGACTGGAAGGTCTGTAGTTTGGCAGTTAGAGACCATAGTGCCACATGACGGAGTGAGCTCCCATCTCTGGCCCCAGCTCCTGCCAAACTAGCAGTTTGAAAGCAAGAAATTGCAAGTAGATAAATAGGTACCACTTTGGTGGGAAGGTAACAGCATTCTGTGTGCCTCGGCATTTAGTCATGCCAGCCACATGACCATGGAGAAGTCTTCAGACAGTGCTGGCTCTTCGGCTTGGAAATGGAGATGACCACTGCCCCCAAGAGTTGGATTCAACTGACTTTTGAGCAAGGGAAACCTTTACCTTTACCTTTTTATGGTCCATTAAGTGAGGTATGGATTCTAGTCCTGCTGGCTCCTCCTATTTTGCTGCAGATCAGTTTGTTGTTGATCAAAAGGTGAGGTTTGTCTTATTCACAGCTTCCCACTTTGCGGGATTTGTTGGAATATACGGTGGCTCAAGTGGTTAAGACCCTGAACTGCAGGCTGTGGAAGGTCAGTAGTTAAGCAGTTTGAGACCCGAGTGTGCTGCATGACGGAGTGAGCTCCCATCTCTAGTTCCAGCTCCTGCCAACCTAGCAGTTCAAAAGCAAGAAATTGCAAGTAGATAAATAGGTATCACTTCAGTGGGAAGGTAACAGTGTTCCGTGCGCCTTGGTGTTTAGTCATGCTGGCCACATGACCATGGAAATGTCTTTAGACAGCGCTGGCTCTTCGGCTTTGAAACAGAGATGAGCACCACAACCCTAGAGTCGGATTCGACTGGCTTTCGAGCAAGGGAACCTTTACCTTTACCTTACAAGGTCTATTGTGTAAGTACTTGAAGAAGATCAGAAGCCCAGCCTACAGGGGACAGCTGAAGGACCACTAGTTAGCATAGCTAGATTAGGGACTTCCCACAATTTCAAATTATGTCCTTCCTGTCTCCTGATTGGCTCTTTGGAGACTTCCTGCTCTGATTGAGCCCTCCCCCTTTGTTCCTCACAGCAGTTAGTCAGTTAAGCCTCTCTCCCTCTCCCCTGTTCTATCAGAGTTTATTTCTTCTTTACTAAACCAAGCTATTTTCTTTAAACAGTTGATGCTCTGTTCTGCTGCTTGTTTCAACTTTGCCAATAGGATTCAGAGCCCTCTCACTCCTGGTAGTAATATGAGTGCTTTCCCCAGGTGAGCTATTGGGGGAAAGCAGCAACAACAGTAAGACCAGAAAAAGGAAAGAAAAAAAAAGAACAGAAATCCTGAGTACTCTAACATACACACATACATGCTCAATGCATGGATAAATCAAAATATTTTTACCTGGCACATAAAACTTAACAAAGGGCCAGGCAGATAAGTGGCAGGAAGGGTGTTCTCCAGTGAAGGACTGATATCATTGTGGACATCATATTATGATTATGGGTGTTGGATTCCATCTATCATCTGCCCGGTAGGAATCCAATCTCCCTCTGCTCCATGGGATTTGATGTAACAAGAGTTACAGTCAAATTTTAAAGATTTTCATTGATTTTTGGTGTGCAAAACCCAAGGTGTAAAGGTAGACTGGTCCTTTCCCCTTTGTACCATTTTTATCCAGTATCAACAGAGGCTATAGGCAATGGGGAAAATGTTTTCTAAGTGCCATGGTCACATGCTTCTATGAGGTTGTGGAAGAAGCATCTCCAGTGGTTTACCTATGGTTCTCTAGTGTACACCAAATATACCAAGCTTATTTTCTGATGTCCCTAGGTGCACATTTCCACAAGTCACAGATCATTGGAAAAGCATTTCCTAGTCTTCAAGTAAGAATTGCTAGTGTCAACATTTTAATATTTATACAGTCACTATCATTAGACTATCTAATGTAATATTAAAATCCATTATATTACAGAATCTCATGTCTGCGCTTCCCTAATTATGTTAAATGAGTTTGTCAGTTTTGGTGACAAATACTTAGGAGAATGTTTCCTTTTGCTCTTGGATATGCTTGTGCTATTGTGTATATAGAGGCAAACTTTGTTTGTGTGTGTGTAAAACATCAAGTATGATTTCATGTTTATACTGGGTTCAGATGCATTCAAGTGATCAACTCATAATTTATTAGTGATTCAGCAGGCTCAGCAGGAGAAAGAAGACTGAGAAACCCCTGGTGGAAGTCGGGTATTTATGCCTGGAAAAGGTCATACCCAAAACACACCCCGCTCCCAACTATAGGCTATTTACACTACATTGTTTCCCAACTGGGTTACTTTAGGATCCCTGTCACTCTACTGGTCGATTCTAGGATCCTAGCAAGCTATTGTTAAGCATCCAAAAGCTAAGTCTTTTTGCAAGTATAGTTCAGGCTCAATACATAACACCCCTCCCCCCAAAGTTCAAAGCCTCTTCAACTGACAAAGTCCTTTAAGTAGGCTGGCCTGTGTCCCTCATGGTTCGAGTGGTGCGGTTCTGACGATAGGGCCGAGGTCACTGGAACAAAGTTGGATGGACCCGCCGGGGAACTGGTGGGTGGCGGTGACATAGGTGATATCTCGGGGCTTCCTGTGATGGCTGACTACAGCGTTCCACCTGCTCGCTGGCTATTGGTTGCTCTCTGGCTATTGGTTGCTCACTGGCCGTAGGCAGGTCCCTCTCGGCTGCTGGTTCCAGGGGGCTTGGCAGCTCCTCCTTGCTGTTCTCTGGGAGTGTTGTGGGCAAACTCAGTTCTGCTGGAAGGAGCCAGCGGTGGAGCTGATCAATGTGCCTCCAGAGCAGCTGGCCATCTGTGGACACCTCATATGAGAGGGGCCCTGTTACTCTGATAACCATGGCAGGAATCCATGCTGGGACTCTGGTGAAATTCTGGGCATAGACAGGGTTGCCGGGGAAGAAACAGGCCACTGTTTGACTCTCACAAGCCGGACTGTATTCCGGAGCACGGTCTGGGTGTAGAGGGTCTAGCCAGGTTGTGAGGCGTCGGCCCATGAGGAGTTCCACAGGGCTGTGGCTGGTGGTGGCATTCGGGGTTGTCCAGTGGCTGAAGAGGAAGGCCACTAGACAGAGGTCCCAGTATCCTTGGACGATCCAGCAGAGGGACTCCTTCATTGTCCTCACCATCCACTCTGCCTGTCCATTGGTTGTGGGGTGGAAGGGAGCTGAGCGGATGTGCTGGATGGCATAGTAGCCCATGCACTCCTGGAACTTGGCCGAGGTGAAGGCCATCCCATTGTCCATTACGACAGTGTCGGGTATGCCATGGGTGCTAAAGATCCACAAGAGAGCATGAATGGCAGCCAGGGATGAGGTGGAGGGGACCGGTACCACTTCAAGCCATCTGGTATATGAGTCTACCACAATGAAGAAGATCTGTCCCTGGAAGGGTCCTCCAAAGTTGAGATGAAGCCAGACCCATGGCTTGTGGGAGGACTCCTACTGACGCACCGGGGCCCTGGGGGGATCCGGCCGGGACTCTTGGCATGGCTGGCAGCACTTTACACAGTCCTCTATCTCACTGTCCATGCCTGGCCACAAGACGTAGCTGCGGGCCAGCACCTTTATCCACACAATTCCTAGGTGTGTTTTGTGTAGTGCGGCTGGTACTTGCTGGCGCAACAGTGCTGGCACCACCACCCTGCTCCCCCACAACAGGAAACCCTTGTGCTCAGACAGCTCATCCTGGCAGGAAGAGAATGCAGCAAATTCAGGGCCCACACGGCTGGTGGGCCATCCCCTCCCCACCCAGTCCAAAACAAGGGAGAGGACACGGTCTCTGGCAGTGCAGCATGCCACATCAGAGACCAGTAGGGGATGGTTGGGGAGGGCCTCAAGGAGCAGGATGTGATGCACTGGGGCCGGGTCCAGGTCGCAGGCAGGGAGTGGCAGCCTGCTTAGGGTGTCAGCATGGCCCATGGCCTTCCCGGGGTGGTAGATGAGTGAGTACTGGTAACCGGACAGGAAAATCGACCAGTGCAGCACCCTGGGGGACAGCATCTGTGGTGTCTGGTGGTCCGGGGCCAGCATGCCCAGCAGTGGTTTGTGGTCAGTCGCAATGGTGAAGGGCCGCTGATAGAGGTAATCATGAAATTTCTTGACTCCCGCCACAATTACCAGAGCCTCTTTGTCAATCTGAGTGTAATTCTTCTCTGCTGAGGACAAAGTATGGGAATAATACACCACAGGAACCTCTCTGCCGTCAGGAAGCTAGTGGCCCAGGACCATGCCGACCCCTTAAGGGGAAGCATCGCAAGCGAGGATGATGGGTAAAGTCTCATAGAAGTGCACCAGGACGGTGTTTGAAGTGAGCAGCTTCTTGACGGCCTGGAATGCATTGGCCTGTTGCTGGCCCCAGACCTAAGGGGCTCTTTTGTTGAGGAGCCGGTGCATCATCAAAGAAGGGCTGTACCCTGGGAATCCCTTTAAGGAGAGAGTCCATTAGATTCTGAAAAATTCCTGGGGCCACGCTAACTCCGAACTGCAGCCTCCGCTCCCGGAACACACCCCTGTGCATCACAATTGTCTGCGCTTCCACCATCACATCATCGACCAGGAGCTGTTGGTACGCCTGAGCTATGTCCAGCTTACCAAAGATCTTGGCGCCCGCCAGAGTGGCCAGGACATGGCTGACCACTGGGACCACATATGTGTGGTTTTGTAGAGCCTTATTTATTGCACATTTATAGTCCACGCAGATGCAGACATCCCAGTTGGGCTTTACTGGAGTCACAATTGGGGTTTCCCATGCGGCATGGGGTACGGGTTCCAAAACTCCTTGGACCACCAGCCTATCCAACTCCGCATCAATCTTAGGTTTAAGAGTGAATGGTGCACGCCTGGCCTTCAGCCTTATGGGCCAAACTGCCAGGTTTAGTTGTAGAAAGACTGGGGGTCCGGTGTACCAGCCGAGCGTCCCATCAAATACTGCCAGGAACTCATTGCACACTGCCTGGAAGTCTTTGGTGGCCACGTGGTGCACCCCAGTTACCCTGAACCCTAGTGGCGTGAACGATGCAAGTCCTATGAGGCTTGTATGACTGCCCCTCACTACCAGCAGGTCCAAACGTTCATCAAATTGCCTGTACTGCACTCGGTACCTTCCCTCCCCCCGGATGGACACCTCATTTTTGGAAAAGTCCTGTAGGGTGAAACTGACAGGTCGCAGGGGAGGACCCCTATTTGGGCAGAGCCTGTGGAACGTGTCCTCTGAGATAATCGAGATGGAGGACCTGGTATCTAGCTCCATCAAGCAGGGCTTCCCTCGAGCAAGACGGTGACTATAATTTTGTTGGGGGTCTCCTGGGGCAAGTTTAATACCTGTTGCTGCTGGACAGAGGTGGTGTGTAGCTCCGCGGAGTGCATCGATGTTGGGGTAGCCAATGGTCGCCTCTCACTTCCCTTCAAGCAGCATGCATGGGTGATGTGACCAACCTTCCCACAGGTCTAACACGTGGCATATCTGAAACGGCAGGATCTCCACTTGTGAGGGTCCCCACAGCTGGTGCATGGTGTTGCTGGTGTGCATTTAGTGGTGTGGAGTGGAATGGAGTGGCGGGGTTTGCAGCGTCCTGGTCATGGTAGTTGAAGTACCTCTTCACTGTCAGAAGTGTCGGAGGTCAATGAAACGGCGGCCTGGTGCACTGTTGTGGCCTGGCGGTTGGTCTTCTGGTGGCTGCCCTCCTTGGACTTCTTGAATGCTGCTGCCACTTGGAGTGCCTTTTGGAGGTCTACGTCCGCTTGG
Source organism: Gekko japonicus (assembly GCF_001447785.1). NCBI lineage: Eukaryota > Metazoa > Chordata > Lepidosauria > Squamata > Gekkonidae > Gekko > Gekko japonicus. Next base: position 1,122,949 of record NW_015161961.1, read on the forward strand.
CCAGTGAGCTTGTGGTGGAGCTTCTTGTCCCTGAGACTGAACACAAAATGGTCTAGGAGTGCTTCCTCGAGTGTGGTGAACTCACAGTGGAGGGCCAGTTTGCGCTGGGCAGACACGTAAGCTGAGGTTGGTTCACCGGGCCTTTGGTTCCTCTTGAAGAATTCCATGCGGCGAGTCATCCAGGTGGGCTTGGGTGCAAAGTGGTCTGTGAGCACCTTGATGAGACCGTCGAAGGTGACAAGCTGTAGTTTGGTCGACATGCTGCGGCTCTGGGCCAGCTCCAGGGTATCGATCCCACAGGAGCTGAGCAGGAGAGCCTTCTTTTTCTTGTGTCATCAATGCCTTGGAATTCCACGAAATAGGTTAGGCGTTCCACCCAGGATTCCCACTTTTCTGAGTGAGTGGGGTCGAATTCCAGGAGGACCTGGAGTGGCAAGCATTGTCTTCGGAGCGGTGCGATACTCTGTGTGCGCTGCTATGCTGGTTGAAGCCGGCTCGCTCATCAGGATCCCACCTTCATCACCAGTGAAATATACTGGGTTCAGACATGTTCAGGTGATCAGCTCATGGTTTATTAGTGACTCAGCAGGAGAAAGAAGACTGAGAAACCCCTGGCCGAAGCAGGGTATTTATGCCTGGAAAAGGTCACACCCAAAACACACCCCACTCCCAACTATAGGCTATTTACACTACATTGTTTCCCAATTGGATTGCTCTAAGATCCCTGTCACCCTACTGGTCCATTCTAGGATCCTAGCAAGCTATTGTTACGCAACCCCAAGCTAAGTCCTTTTGCAAGTACAGTTCAGGCTCAATACATAGCAGTGGTCATAACCAAGGCCTCTGGGCTTTTTAACAATAGTATTTTCTGTTTCTAAGGGTTATTGCCAGGGCAGCCATCTAGCCAAAACAAAGTACAAAATATACTGCCTAGGCCACTCAAGACAGCAGCTTGATTTAATCAAGGTGGCCACCAACAGCTGTAACCTCAGGCCATGCTGTCAATTCCACTTATGAAAAGCTTAAACTCTCAAAAACATATCTGGGTTTAGTAACGGCAAGAAATACTTTGCTCCTTCCAAACTCCCAGGTTGCTCTTTTGAACAAATTGGGTATAGTTTTTCCACCTCACAAGATCTGATTTCCACCATAAAGGCAAATACAGCTTTAATCAGAAGTTATAGGTTTCCTTGCATTCCCACCTTTATGGTGCAATATGGTTTTATTTGTGAAATGTGGTATACTTTTTCATAACTTATCCATGGTGGTATTAGTTTTCAAATTCATTTTGACACATAGCTGCAATTTAAGAGACAGACTAAAACAGCACTTTTCAAATGGGGAAGAACACATTATATATTTGGTTGGAAAACCAGCAATAATATTTATGGAATACATCAGATCTTTCAGAAGAGAACTTTATTTGCAGCATTCCCAAAAGACAGAAAGTCTTTTTGTTAAAATACCTTGTTAATGTATGGCATATTTTCTGATTAAATGACTTTGCTGGTAGTCTAAAGGTAACTGTTGGAATTGTGCATAGGCCATGATTCTGCAGGAGCACACAGAAAGCACAGAATATATTTTTCAGTGCAAAATTCAATTTCTTGAAGTTCTCAATCTCCTTTTAAATTATATCTAAGTTTCTAGTAGGGATAATCCATCGACCAACAGTTTCACCTGTGTTCCTCTTGGGTTAGGAAGGGGTCATTTCTTGCAGGATCGCACAGGAGCGGAGTTCCGGCAGTAAGGAACCCAGGGGGCGGGCACATGTAACAAGCACCGCCCCTTGCTCCCAGAAGCCCTCAGTCAAGCCACAAGGAGCAAGAAGCAGCCAGGTGTTGCAGAGCCCCCCCCAGCCCGCCTTCAGGTACAAGCTCTCCCTCCTCTGTGAGGACAGATCTGCACGTTCCCCCCCCCAATAGCTAGCAATCCAAAACAGTCCAGTGGAGCCTGAGCGGTGGGTGTTGCCTTCTGACACACTTCCGGTGATGTCACGGTATGTGGCATATGCAAATAAGTTATGCTAATGAGCTCCTACACATCTTTTTCTACAAAATGACCCCTGGCAGTCATGAACATAAAAGTTCAGAACCATGTTTTCTGCAACTGACCTGTTCAGCTGTAGAAAAAGAGGCATTTGAGCATGCATGATTATGTGTTACTTTGTTGTAGCTGCCATCCTCACCCTCATGTCTTCTGCCTCATTAAAAACACACTGGTAAAAAAAAAGTTTGATATTTTAGGCTGAGACTTACTACTTTGGTTTCTCCATGTGCCTTATGACAATGTAACACAGTGCTATCAATGACTGCTAAGGTTTTCAGACCTTAATGGAAACTGTTGTAGCTGGCAACTCCCCCCAGCTGGAAACTCACACTGGCTTTGTTACTCCAAATCTGCACATTAACGATGCCAAGAGTTGCCAAGTCTCAGCACCTTTTCCCCAACATGCCATAGAGACCACTAAGGGTTTGATTGTAACTGCTCAACACCAAAGATGTTCCACTCAGCTCCATGCAACAAATGATGGACTGTTTCAGGAATGATCCTTCATTCTTATATGTTTTTATGGAATTGATGCCTTGGAGAATTTGGAGTGGTCACCAATTTGCTCTACCTATGTAGAGTGACCCATACTATTCCTGCCATTCTGAATTACAGCTTAACCAGTCTGATCCTATTTGTATCCCCTCCCCAGCTACAGCATGAAGCAGGCAACAATGATTAGTCGTAAGAGATGCAAACAATTCCTGATTCGCCCCTGATGGTGACTGGCTAATCTCATGCTGCCGCAATTGGAGAGAGGTTGGGTCAGCATCAAGCAGCAAACAGGCTAGATTCCATCCAGCTCTGCAAATAGGGCCTCGTGGCTCATGCAAACAAAGTGCTGCTGGTTTGAAGAGCCATGAATGAAATTCTGAGCAGAAAATGTCTGGGAAATTAATTTGGTTCATCAAAGAGTGTTGAACTAGGATAGGATAGATGAGGGTTCCAGTCCATGAGGCCTTCAAGTTTTCTGGGTGATATCAGGCCACTCACTCGTACACCAACTTATCTACCTCAGAAGAACATATGAAGCTACCTTTGTGAGCACAGAAATATAACCCAGAGACACAGGAGCCAAATCACAGCAAATCTGAATCAGCCAGTAGGAACTGTGGGCTGGGAGAGTGGAGATCTGAGAGGGGGAAGTTAAGTTAGTCAGAAGTTAGATTTGGAGGGGTGAGAATAAGAAGCTAGGTTAAGAGGGCTGTTAGTCTAAAAGGACTGTGAATTAAACAACTTTGGTAAACAGTCCTTGTCTGCAGGTGACTGAGGTGTTAAAGGAGGCCAGAAGGACTTGCTGGGCCTGGTGTGTAACTGAGTTGTGACAGAGTGCTATATTTTATATGTTATTAAATCTGCCTGTGATAAGATTTTCCTGAGGCATGCTGAAGACAATTTGCAATCTGAAGCTTAACATCCCACAATTCCTAGCTGATGGTTAACGTTTGCCTTGTTCCATGTCTGTTATTTTTTCTGAAAAGCTTTGTTCTTGTTCACTTTTAAAATGGAAACCATCTTGAGCTTGTCAGTTTTACCTGTTATCAGTCCAGGCTTGGGGGGATTTATATCCAAGTCCAGTGTCCGTCTCCTTGATTAATTTTGATTTCCCATTGAGAACCCAGGTGTGGTGAGGTAGGAAGGAAGTTGTACTGTGATGGAAGGGGGGGGATCCTGTGGGGTAGTGTCCCCCAGGAAATGTGTCACACTGCCTTAAACTGAGTCAGGCCATTGGTCTGTCAAGATCAGTAGTCAGTGGCTCTCCAGGCTCTCAGGGTCTTTCACATCACCTGCTACCTGATGCTTTTTAACTTTAGGCGCTGAGGCTGAATATAGGACCTTCAACATGCCAAGTAGATGCTCTGTCACTGAGCCACAGCCCCCCTCCAACCCTCACAAAGTTGTGAAGATGAAATGATCATCTTGGAAGAAGGGAGGGATAACAGTATGATAAACAGCTAAAAAGTTCTGTGCTTTCAAGTATGTTATATGATCATTTTATATCTGATATTCAATATTATGGCTCTGAATCTACATCCCTTAAGTACAAATGCTCATATTTTAGATACTTTTAAGATATTGCATTAGGAAAGTGTTTTTAATATAAACCAGCAACTTCATATTACACATGTGCAACTACTTAAAACCTTTTTGCTCTCCACCAACACCACAGAGTAGCATTTTGCAAACAAAGTATTTTCCAAATTCTTGATAGCTGAGGCACGGATTTTCTGAAGTAAAACTGGAGGTACTCCTTATACATTTGTCTGAATAGAGTAACTTTCAAGTGTGAAACAGCAAGAATTACCTGCCCTCAAAGGAATGAGCTCTCTTTGTTTCAGCATTAATCTCTGTACTAGGTGTGCTCTCTAATTGGAAAGAGAGCAGCAACTCATACAGAATGTTGAAAAGTGTGTGAAGTTTAATTGGGAAATTCTGGTACAAGGAAAGAGAAGCTATCACAAAAATCACAATTCAGGAGTTTGTGACTCACAAGGGAGAAAGAAAATAAAAAATGGGCTATTCCAATTGAACCAGCCAGGTTGAAAAGTTTGGTCTCTTCCTCAGTTCTCTCATGGCACACTGATAATCTCTTGTGTGCAATTTGTGAGTTACTAACTGTCTAGTCCATGACAGACATTGCAGAGCTCCTCAGGACCTAACTTGTTGCTTTTTCTCCCCTGCCCATCAAATAGCTCCCCCCCCCATCTTGTTCAATCACCAAGTTAGGGTCTAACTAGAAGTGCCATGATCTTCATGATCTTCATATGATAACACAATATACTGTACAAACTAAGCCTTTCACCCTTTTCCCAACTTTGTGGTGCCCCCTTTGGCCCTGGTGTCCTAAGCACGTGCTTAGTCTGCTCAGTGGTTAATCTGCCCCTGCTTATGGTAACACAGTGTTTATTAGTAATTACTGGTTGATCGAGCAGTTTACTCACTCTTTATTTAAAAGATTGGTGGCTGAGTGGCACACAGCGATGAAAGTTCTGTGGGGCAGAAAAACAGGACTCCCACCAGGCTGTGTGAGAATGTGCATACATGAAATACTGCCAATTGCATGGTTTGAATACACAGAAAGTAACCTACTGAACAGGCTCAAGCTGCTGATGAATGGCCAAAATATTCAGTGAAAAACCGGCTCCCTGCTCATGAACAGCATGCAGAATGTGAGCCAAAATGGTGGGTGTTTAAGCATCCCTAACAATAATGTAATTCATTAGGTTCTAACTAGAGGAGCCTCTTCACATAGATATGTTTGGGTTCTTTGTCTGGCATAGTTTACAGCTTTTACAAATGGAATCTATGGAAGACAATTGCTCATTTGCATTAGTAAAAACAAAGGGTGAGCTTTGCCTCTTCATGCTGTAACAGAGCCTCCTGCTTTAAAAGCCTGAAATAGCTCTAGTGTAAGATCCACTTGGCCCTATAGAAGCCAACATGATAACTTGCAGCTCCAGTCACTGCATTAATTAGCATGGCAGCCACCCTGCTCTTTTACCAGCTTCTTATCTTGCAAGGAAATCATGCAATAGAGCTCCTCCCCCTTTTTAATGCCTGAAGGATTATCTGAAGCAAGTCGCTGTCGTAAAATTTGAGCTTTGTGTTTTGAAGAAGGTAAATATTTCTAGGCTCGTACAAATCTCTGCTGTCACTTTCCATCCATACTTCTGCATAAGCTGTGCATTTAAATGGAAACATAAATGCTCTTTCTTCCGCACCTCCACGGCAGGCTGGGGAATATTAGGGTGGGAATGTGCTTTCATTTCAGAAGCAGTCCTGGCAATCAGTTTAAACTCCTCTAAAGATTCAAGCGAGATGCGGCTGCGGAGAAATGAAGGGGGGGGGAGAGAATAGTGCCAGAGAAATTACATTACTGTCATTGTTAATTTGCTTTAAATAACCTTGAACAGTTGAAGTCCGTTGAATGCTGGCAGCTACTAGTAGCTTCATTTTTCTCTTCCTCCCCTCTATATATCTTGAAGTGGCTCACCAGCTTAGGCCTAATGGCTGTGTTGAATTGAGACTGCAGTCCTGTTATGTATACGTATTTGGGGACGTGCTTCTCAGCTTCGGAAAAAACATGAATAGCATTGGCCTCCAAATATATTCTTCCACAGGTACTGCTGCCATGACATGCCTTGATTGGTCCCTCTTGTTTTTGGTAGAGGTGCCACAAGAATTCATAATCTTTAGACTAGAGTATGAGATTTGGTGGTTCTCAGTGTGGACCCTCTATAAAAAGGGGGAGCATTACAGCACTCATTTCTTCTCTGGCCTGCAGTATAAAATGGTGCAGTCCATTCTGCCCATGAATTCTCCTGCATGTGTAGATGAGGCCTTAGGAAAAGGCATGACATCTGTTTGCTTCATAGCCTCCACAAGAAAGTGCAAAACAGCTGAGTGGCGGGAAACAGGCTGCTCCCCACTGCTCAGCTGTTTTTGTGGCTTTCAGGGGGAACAGAAAACAGGGGTTTAAACCACTGCTTTCTGCTCTATCCATGAACTGCCATGAACCACCACAAACTGCTTTAAAAGTTTGTGGATATTCATGACGGTGGACCAGTTACAAACTTTGGTTCGCAAACCCTGAACAGGGCAAAATTTGTGCCGAATTTTGCTTTGTGGTTCAGTTTGTGTGCATCCCTAAATTTAACAAAAGATCTTATATCTCCTCAGAACTTTCAGTCACATGCCTCTTGGACTAACTTTTTAACTTAGCCCTAAAAACAACAACAACCCCCCCCCCCAACCTCTGACTAACAACCCTATCCTGTCAGATCTTAACTTTCCCAGTACATAACTCTGATTGGCTGATTTGGAGCACAGTTCTAATTGGGTCCTGTGTTTCTGTGATCTGCCAGTTGTTCTCACATTGTACCGCATATACCACAACTTTACATGCAGCAATAGATAATGGCAGCAAAGTTCCATGCCTCTTTAAAATGACAATGACAATGACAGTAGCGAGCTTTAGGCCAATGATCTCTCAGCTCTTTTCCCTCTAGTTGAAGGATACAGAAGAAATTCTCTTTTTTTATATAAAAATATCTATGTGGTTAGCAGAAATACAATATATGAACATCATAAACACAAATCCAGTCAAACTACACAACACAATTACACAACACAGTGTCAAATGTATGAATGCATAAAATTAATCACTTATAAATCAAACTTGATTTAATGTACTACAGTTCAATCCTAAGTAAAACCATAAACCATTTCACATCGTCTCCTTCTGGATTATACTAGATCCATCAAGTTGCCTCTACCTAATCCCTTGTAAAAAAACAGATAGAATTTTGAAATGTAGTCTTTCTGTTGTGATCATCTGACACCTGTTGGCACTACTGCATGGCTGCAAGGAAGTGGGAAAAGATTCTCCCCCACCCATACTGCAAATGTTCCACATTTATGCCTTGTTCCGACTAACGGCAGATGAGACGGTAAATGTGTGTTAGTAAAGCTGTGTCTAGGCTGTACAACTTCAGACAGCATGTAGGGGAGATCTCCTCCATACAAAAACTTCCCTGATCATAGGAATCTAGATACTAGGGTAAATAGTTGTAAACTAGCCTTTTCCGTAACATCCAATTGTATCTGTGTTGGAATCTTTCCCCCATTTTCAGCAGCATTCATTAATTTGTATTCTGAAGTGATGCAGTCATGATACAGGTTTATTTGCTAGCCCAAGTTTGAAGAGTTGCTGACACAGATGAGAGTAAGAGTGCACAGACATGTTGATGTCATGTTGCTGGATGCTCTCTCTTCAAGTTGACCTAGTCTTGGTCTTCTTAAACCTTTCTGTGGCCCTCATTTCTTCCAGTTGAGGTCAGTCAGCATGCAAGCTTCAAACTCCAAACTGAGAGCCAGCTTGGTGTAGTGGTTAGAAGGGAGAACCAGGTTTGATTCCCCACTTCTCCACAAGCAGCTGCTGGTGTGACTTTGGGCCAGTCATAAGTTCTTTCAGAGTTATTCTCTCAAGGGCAGTTCTTTAGAGAGCTCTCTCAGCCCTACCTACATCACAAGGTGTCTGTTGTGGGGAGGGGAAGGGAAAGGAGATTTGTAAACTGCTCTGAGACTCCTCTGGGTAATGAAGGGTGGAGTATAAATCCAATCTCTTTTCTTCTCTTCTCATTCCTGATCCAGAATAGATTCATATTTGGCCATCCTTGTTCACTCTGTCTTGTAACATCTGGGGCACTAAATCTGCCTTCCCCCGCATCCTGCTCTCTGAGCCTCTTACCTTGTGCTTTGTGCACCCTTATTCATGTTCAGTCATAGTTGTTTTCCTCAGAATTCCCTGGAGAAATCTACTGTCATCTTCACCACTTCCTCTTCCACATTCCTAGATCCTTTTTTTGTTATATTACAATCACTTATCTTCATCCTTCTGCTCAGATGCAGATTGACAAAGCTTAAAAGTTCAGGCCATAATTCATTCATGGTGCTTCTGTGTTCTATTGATTATCTGCACATTTGTACTGCACAGCTGAAACATTGTGTGCATGTAAGCATGCTATTTGGTTAGTAAGGTACTCCCTGATGACTCCTTTCTGGTTACCCCATTCGAGAATAAATATTCTGTTGCAGTCTCACTTATGAACCTGCCCCGATCAAAGGAAGAACCAGGAGGCCACTGGATGCATGACAGTACAGCATGCTTAAAGTCCAGTAAGCCCATTACCTTACCACATAAAGCATTCTTCAAATTGATTACAGTTAAGATTGTGGTTTGGAGTTTGCACAAAAGGATATAAATTTCGGCAGAAGAGTAGAACAACACACATAAAGATGCCAGGAGGCAAAGCAGCAAGTCTCACATACAAAAACTTGTTAGTTTTCAGTTGCTCCAGCAAACTTGTAAATCTAATTTAAGTGCCTTGGCAGCCTTCATGCCAGGCAGTATTGTTTTACCTCCAGTCACACTGGAAGCTGATGAGAGTACCTGAAACAACACACACACACACACACACACACAAGTCATGGCGAACAGAATTTATAGGATCAGGAGTATCTGAAGGTCCAGATTTTTTCATTGGTGGAACAAGGACATTTGTAATCAAGGGCGTAGACTTTCCAATTTCCCGGGGGGGGGCTGGGGCTGGGCCAGAGGCATTGCTAAGTCATTAAAAGAACTGGGACCCAATGACATCATAGGGAGGAGCTAGTGACATCACAGGCATGGTCACTATCTATGGAGGTAGACCCATGTGGGATTTAGGGATGGGCTCCCCAGAAATTTAGGGAGGCCTGGGCTAACCCCAGGAACAGTTGCCTTCTTAGTACACTGCTTAGAAACTTAGAAAGCCCCCCACACACCCCACACTGGAATAAGAACATAATATCAGGCCATACCACATTGCAATAAAGCCCCTACAACTGTATACAGAAATACTGAGCTTCCCTACCATTTGCCACAACTAGCCCACCACACAAGAAGAAGAAGAAAAGATTGGATTTATACCCCGCCCTTCACTACCCAAGGGAGTCTCAGAGCGGTTTACAAACTCCTTTCC
>NW_015161961.1:1135314-1143047 GCF_001447785.1 Gekko japonicus
CCCGTGGCGGTGGAGTTCGAGCGTGGCCGGCGCCGGCGGGTTCTCCCGGCAGGCTCTCTCTGGCTGGTGCCCTCCGACGGAGAGGGGGAACTGCGGCCGCGTAGGAGCCAAGCGAGAGGAGCCGGCAGTCGGGGCAGTCGCCGCAGCAGAGGGCCTTAAAGAGGCCATAATGAGAGCTGGGGCCCGGGGGAGCTTGGCGCCAGCTTGGGAGGGCGAGGGGTGGGCGGGGCTTCTGGGAAATTTCGGGGGGGCTCGCGCCCCAGAGCCCCCCCGCAGTTTACGCCGGTGTTTGTAATCAAATCTGCAGAAACATCTGAAATGGAGATCTACTTCCTGTGCAATGAAGCTCTTTATAACATCATATGTCCCTGATCCCTGTGGTTAGAGCACTGGATCAGGATGTTGCAGATCCAGGTTTGGATTCACTGAAACTCACTGGGTGACCTAGGGGCAGTTTCTCTCTCTTTCAGCCTAAACTATTTCATGTGGTTGTTGTGCTAACAAAATGGAGGAAAGAAAAACAATGTTTTAAGCTATTTGTGTGTCTCCATTGACGAGAAAATAAATAAGTTTTCCCATTGGGGTTGGAACAGACAATGTCTGGTGTACAGAAAAGAAGAGAAGAAGGCCCTGAAGGAGACAGCAAGGATAATGAGGTCAACACCTTCTTTCCTTCTTAGTGTCATTTCTTGTCTGTCTCCAGATTGCTACTCTTAGGGCAATATCCTGCTTCTTCTAGGAAATTCCACACTTGGTCTCCATCTCTCTCAGATAGAGATGTAGTTAGGACCCTATCTCTCCCTCCTCTTTACTATCAAGTATGTTAGTTCCTAAGTAAATCAGGTTGTGCACTGTTGCTGTGCTAATTACTCTGCCAGCAATTGGTTCCTCTATAGTAAATGCTGATCCAAGTAAAACGACATTTCAGTATTTAAAATCCAATTACTGAACAATCCAGAACTGAAATGCTGAAAAAGACATGCACACAATTCTCAAAAATGGTTCATTGAATCCTGTTTGTTTTTATTCATTCCCAGCATAGGTGGTGTTTCTTTGTCTTGCTACAGTGAGCATCCTTGGGCCATGTTGTGTCCTGGAAAAAAAATGTTCTATTATGGTTAATGGTAGAGTAGTTTATAACTGTTTCTTTCAGGACACCACACAAACCACATCCAGGCCTGAATCAAATTGCTCTTCTTGGAGTGCAGGGCATACCCAGAGGTAGCATGCATCACTTGTCCTCTTTCCCTGGAGCTCCATTTGGGGATTCACGATTTAAAATAAAGACCACAGAAATCAATAAAGCAGCCCTTGCTTCTACCGGCTCTTTGCTACGTATCTGCTAGAAATCTCCCTGGAGGAAGATGTTTGTATACAAATTGAGTTTTGATTTGTATGGCTTGGCAAACAAGACAAAGAACCATCCTTGACTGAACATGTTCATTTCTAGTTTGGCCATTGCAGGCTTAACAAAAGAAATTGTGCATTGTGCATTATTAAATGTATAAACCCAAATGTTTTAGGAAAAGCCAAATTGTGGAAGATGTATGTCACTGTTACACTTACCCTGTTCTCTTCTTCCAGAAACTCAAAACAGCTGATATTGGGTTCCCAAGCAGTCATCCAACCATGCAGGTTAAAGCAGCAAACCTCCTTAACTTCAGTAGTATAATAGTAATGTTTAACTTCAGGCCATTCTCTGAAGTGCAGGTGCAGCACTTGCCTTCAAAGCCTATGGCAGCTTTCTCTGAAAACTGTCTGGAAACTTCAGCTGGTCCAAAATGCAGCAGCCAGGCTATTGCAGGGGACTGGGTCCAGGGATCTTCATATAAACCCTGTACTGAAAGGTTAGCACTGGCTGCCTGATTGTTGCTGAGTACTCAGAGGGTTGGTTCTCCTTACACCCTTAAATGCTCTAAATGGTTAAGGGCTAAAGGACCACCTCCAACTCATATTGCCAAGCCCATCTGTTTAGATCCTCTTCCCAAGCCCTGCTTTCTGTTCCACTTCTCAGGCACCAGGCCCAGACATTTTTGCTTCAGCCAGGCTTTAATCAAGTTTTCAAGGGACCCTTCTTTTGTTCTTGATATTCCTTTCCTGTGGGCTGTTTTATAAATACTGTTTTATGCTGCTGAATATGTTCTTAATGGGCTCCTTGCTAGGGTTTTTTTTTACCCCCTGGTTTTATTTATTCAGATACTTTTTATGTTACCTCTCCAGGGAATCTGTTCAAGGCAGCTTACAAAATAAAACATAACCATCAGGGAACCCTCAAGGACTAGTGGGGATGACTTCATTTCTTCATCCCATTATTCCCTTTTTCTCTCCTCCTGGCAGCCCCCATATCTTTCCAGGGTTTGCTACCACTTTCACCTGGTATCTTGGGAAGGAAGCATTACAAGACGGGCTGAGTACGGCTGGGGAATGCCTGACAGATGTGCCTGTGTGAATGGCCCCTTTAATCCATTTGTGAAACGTTTCTGGCACGTGCCTATATCAGGGAAAACTGCCAGTCTGAACTCAGCCCTAGTGTTTGAGACAGCTTAATTAATGGCTTTTTGACTCATAAGATGCCTAGTTTTAGCTGTGTATGTGGTCTCAGATTCTGACAAGCTTTGCTATGCATCTGTATGTTCGAGGCCCAGTGGATGGGAACTTAGCCTGCTATTTCTGTAAGTTTGATGCTTTATTAAAAACCTTCTTGTAAGCAAACCTGGATCTTGCATATCAGTTCCTTGGAATTTTTGCGAACTCTGGAGCTCCTGGCCACAGCTCCACCCACACACATTCACACACACACCGAGAGAGAGAGAGAGAGAGAGAGAGAGAGAGAGATTGAGATTTAAAGTGTATGGACTCAATTTAAGTAATGTGGAAGAAAAACTGAATATTAGTTAAGGATGCTATCAACATTCTCATCCCTGAAGTCCCCATTTCAACATGTCTTTTCCTTTTGGTAACTCAAACTCGTGGGTCTTTATTTGCAAACCATTTTCTGTTTCCTGACACCAATTTTTTGTCATTAAAATTAACACGTTTCCAACTTTTTTTGTTTGTCAATTGCACATAAATAAAAATGTTGACTTCAATTGACTGACAAGGACATTTCTCTGCTTAGGGTTGCACTGGTAGAGGCAGAGCACAGGATGGGCTAACTTGCACTAAGTCCCAAACCTCAAGCAGCTCTGGAGATGTGGCATACTAATTTTCTAAATAAATGAACAAGGAGAACTGCAGCTTTCTAAGTTCTCTGAAATCATTGTATTCTAAGGGTGTAACTGTACTTAGGATCACACAATAAAACTAATGGGAAAGGATAATCTTTAGGCATTAATCCACACCATCTAAGTCATAGGGCTCCAGGCACCAAAACGTTATCAGCAAAAAACATGGTACCTCTTAGGGATTTCAGTGTAAAAGCAGAGTTAATAAATGCAGCAGAACACTTGTATTCGCTTTTAAACAAGAAACTTTACTAATGAGGGAGGGTAAACTGGGAAAACATTAGAAAAACACACACCAAAGGATTAATATCATCTCTGACTGTACTAACCTACATCTTGACTCTCTAAAGTCTAAACCACATGCACTAGCCCCAGACAAAAGTTAGAACAAAGAGCAATAAACTTTCTAAGCCGCCACCCCTGGGACATCTTCTGATCGATTGATTACCCAATTGGAGAATCCCAAACCTAACTAATTATGCATTTCAACACCTTGCTCTGGTGGCAACTACGTGCATGGTCTGTCATTGGGTCTCTAACTAAATAGCTAGGATATCGTCATGCAAAAACAAACATGTAAATTCTTCCATGACTTCAGGGAGGGAACTTGCAGACTCCAACAGTACCAAGGGACCTCCAGATCACTATGTCCAAACTGGTTAGCAATATATTATGTTGAAGGCCCTGTTGAGACATGCTGAGGCGATAAGATGTGTCAGTTTTAGGGGGCCTCATAGCATGACCTCAAATTATCACTGTTTGTATTTTGAGGCCCCTCATAATTTGAGGAAGTAAACTGTAGTTTACTAAGATTGTTCATAAATCTAGCTTTGCGTAGGGTGGAATCCAGCACATTTGGAAGTTCCCTGTTGCTCTTATCCACTTATGTTCTCTGTTGCTCTCTCATCTCAAACTCTTATAACCAGTATTGTTTTGAAATAAATAGATCCCTGTCTAAACTCTGAGATCATGTTTAAATTAATATAGTAATTACTCCGAAGTACATTGAGCATATGATGATAGATCATTGCAAATGCTCGTGTTTTCCTTCATGCAAATTAACACCTATGTCAACAAAGTGTCGGCAGTGGATACTTTATTAACAAATGGCATTATCTGCTTTTCAGCTTGCTTCTCTCCACCTTTACTGCCAATACTGTTCATTAATATAATAAAACCCTCATTATAAAGTCATTAGTGAAAATGCAAATAAAGTCTTCCATTGTTAATGTCCCCACCAGGTCCTTAATCACTTAAACAGTCATGCGGCATTAAGTATATCATTGATAACACATGATAAAAGGTTCATATAAATGGTATTATGCTACCTTTCTGATCCATTAACTTAAGATTTGTACTCAATGGGCCCTTTTTCTGTATTTATTTTGGCCCCAGTTTGGATTAACCATCGCACAACTATGCTAGAGATTAAGGCCTCAGCCAAACTCCGGGTTGCCTCTCTTGTTGTGCTGTTATCTGCCACTGCCAGTATTTCTGGGGGAATCGTATGCCAGTCCAGGTTGCTTTAAAACCTCATTACACTGAAAAATGATGGTTGCTCCTTCAGCACACAAAAAGGAAGCAGTTGCCAGGTTTCTACCTCAACAGAAATTAAAGTGCTAGAAATTAGGCTATCAAAAACAGCATTTATTCCATGTCCCCTATCCTGCATGTGTATGGAACATAATAGTTTTGCTGCCCATACAGTTCAGTCTCAAGCAAAACTATCCTAAACAAGGGAATATTACCAAATTTCGCAACTACTCTGGTTCAGTTCAAAAATTCAAGAGTTTTGTATTGTTTCTTCACACTTGGGATGAAACTGTGGTACTCCTTTTCTTCCAATTATATCAACACAAATTAAACAGAAATATTGTATCTGGCATAAAATGGTGTACAAAATTGATCCCAATAAGAACTTTCTGTTGTATCATTTGGAACATCTGTATTCATATCCCACTATTTATGTACCATGGTTGTAGACTGGGGAAATGTAAATAAAGGTATGGGGAATTGGCACATATTGCTCCTCTCCTCTGTTGAAGGAAGGGCACCTCTGTTAGCAGAAACTTTCCACTGAATTCAACCCACTGATGTAGGGAAATTAATATACATCAATATCAGTATTTTATCTTCTTTGATACTACAGTAGAGGAAGGGAGGAGGCAAGAAAATCCCTTTCTACCAATTGGAATGCCTTTCATTAGTAGAGATTTGCTGTGGGACCAAAATAGCAGCTGTGCCCATTGGCTTTGTTACTGATAAATTACTGGTAGAATGTATTTCAGCGTAGGATTTCCAAACTGTTTTCTAGTTTTGGACTTTTAAAAGGGAGGGGATGTGGCTCAGTGGCAGAGCATCTGCTTGGCACACAGAAAGTTCCAGATTCAATTCCCAGCATCTCCAGCTTTAAAAAAAAAAAGGATTGAGTAGTAAGTGATATGAAAGCTCTCTACTTGAGACCTGGGGAGCCATTGATAGTCTTAGGCCCCGGGCACACGGGCCGGCTGAAACGCGGCTACTCAGAGCCGCTCCAAACTTGAGACGCCGCGGCGGGATCCCAGCACTCCCCGGCACGCTCAGATGCCGGGGAGGAAAAGTCTGAGGGGAGGGGGGAGGCTGCCGAACTGCGCATGCTCGGGCATGCGCAGTGCTGGGGGCCGGGATGGGGCGGCGCAAGCACGCGCCGCCGATCCCACAGCCCTGCCTGCGCCGCACCAATGGATGCAACCACCTAGAGAGGTGGTTGTTTTTTGCGGCGCAGTTTGGGCCGTTGGGCCGGATCAGGGACGGAGACGGCACGCTCGCCAGATGTTGAGGTGAGATCGCGCCTGTTTGCTCCGCCCCAGTTCCGTCCCGCTCCCGGCCCAAATGGGCTCGTATGAACGGGGCCTTAGTAGACAATACTGAACTTAAGGGACCAGTGGTCTGATCATTATAAGGCAGCTTCATGAGTTCATGTATTCAGTGTACTCACCAGAAATAGTGTTTTGTGTCTTAATTTTTTTTTTTTTTGGCAAGTACATTTGTGGTCGAGAAGGGCCGACCTGTGCTGGGTCATAAACCTGACAGCTTGTGCAAGAAGTGGA
The DNA here is from genome assembly GCF_001447785.1 of Gekko japonicus. Taxonomy (NCBI): domain Eukaryota; kingdom Metazoa; phylum Chordata; class Lepidosauria; order Squamata; family Gekkonidae; genus Gekko; species Gekko japonicus. Next base: position 1,141,628 of record NW_015161961.1, read on the forward strand.
ATGTCTGGTTGGAGGGTTACTGGTGGGAAGAGTGTGGACTGATACCTACTCCATAGGTGGGCAGATTCAGTATCACTGGCCAAGGGGAAGAAAGTGCCCCTGGGGTTGCATGGGAAGGAGCCACAGATCACCTGTCCGGGCCAGTCTTCTGGGCTGGGCCTTAAAAACGGTGATTCAGTGCATGCTGGGGTGGCCGATAGGAGAGACAAGTGAGGGAAAGGGTCAGACAGAGGCCACAAAGCAGGAAGAGTGAAGTTAAGTACTTCCTGCAGTGTTCAGATTGGCATGTGTAACAGTCAATGGAAATAAAGGAGCTGCAGGTAACTTTGCATCTGGAGTACTCTGTGGGATGTGGGCAGATGGAATCCTGACTGCTCTGCAGCCTGTTGTCTGGACCAGTGTTGCAGTTGCCCAAGGGAATGGCCAGTCCCATGACTGTTACTCAGAGAAGCAATATGACATGTGGAAGTTCTGATACTGTATTTTGCAGCTGGAAAAGCCAGTACTTATGCATTCTACTAATTTAACATATCAGTGATAGTGTCAGAGTTTATCCACCCTAGAGGCCACTTCAAAAGAATATTTTACAAAGGAAGCAGTTCCATATAGGAGAAAGCATGCAAACTGTACGTAGATCATTATATTTGGTAATCAATGAGAGGTATCCATGTTTATTCTCTGTGTTTTTCCATACATAAGGAATTTATAACTTTTGAAGGATTTCTCACAGCCTTATAAAAGTGCAGATAATGAAGGGTTCTGTGTGTGCAACGACACAACAGTTTCAACATGATATAAAGGCCCAGTGTACATGTGCATACAGGGCCGGCCCATCATAGACAGTATTTAGGCAGTGGCCTAGAGCGGCCCCTTAAGAGGGAGTGCCCCCCAGCCTGCTGCCCCTCCCCTCCCTCACCTAAACAGGGTAGTAAATCATGGGCCGCCGCCCACCTTTCCAGGAAGGTGACCCGTTTGCCCAAGGGGAGCTGAAGGTGCCGTGGGGAGCAGCCTGGAGATGGCCCTGCCTGTGGCCACTGGCAGGGGTGCTTCACTTCGCAATTGCAGGCTGCCATCTCACCTGTGTGCCTCTGGCCAACTGGTGGTGGTGGGGGAACTCCTGGCGCACCTGCCTTCACTGCCCCGCTGCCTTCTTCCTCTGGCCAGCGGGACCCAGGATGCTTGCGCTCTGCACGCCACCACTGCCCTCGGCTCTACCTGAGCTTCCTCCCTCCACCTGCCCGAGCTGGCCCTACCTGGTGGCCGCCCCACCCTCAGCCCTCCAGGGCCCTGCCGGAACCAGTCCCGCTGGCCGGCCTCCAAGCAGGGCCCCGAGCCAGGCCAGGCGGGATTGCTGGACTGACCCCCGGCCTTAAAACAGGAACAGGGATGGAGGGGGTGAAGGCTGGGGTGGGGACCCGCA
>NW_015161961.1:1143127-1154776 GCF_001447785.1 Gekko japonicus
TGTACTCGGCCTCGTGGCCCCCCCCCCCAGTCCCCAGGAATTTTTTAACTCAGAGCTGGCAACCCTGTTTAGACTCCAGACACTAGAGGAAGCCAGGAACTCCTGGCTTTGTTAATGGCCCTGTTATTGATTCATTGGCGGTTTTATGGTTATTGATTGTATTACTGTGCTAATTATTACTGTAGAACCAGATCAGGAGCAAAGACACTGGGATCATGGGCTTTCGAACCCTTAAAGGGTTCTTCCTAAAATGCATTTATGTTTGAAAATTGGGGGACCCACCCGGGGGGGGGGGAGCGCCAGAAGGTATCCTCGCCTAGTGTGCAAAAAAACCTGGATCCGGCCCTGTGTGCATATTCACTTCTTGGTGACTGCAACAGCAGATGATGTCTGGCATGCATGAGTGGCCATTGCAGATAATAATTCCACAGACAGATACTTTCAGATCATATCATACATAATGCTTTTTGATGTTTCAGATTTCCAGTGTACAGAAATCAAATATTAGACCTGTGGATGTGAACTAGGGTCTATGTTTCTCCAAGAAGGTCCCTATCTTTCTCCATCAGTTTGTAAATGCCAGTGTGAACTAGAGATGAGGGACTGAGAGTTCAGTTCAAATCCCCATTCTGCCATTAAACTCACTGGATGGTCTTAGGCCAGTGCTCTCTCACTTTCTCTCTCTCTTTCAGCCTAACTTAACTCACAAAGATGTTTTGAGGACAATAATGGGATCACTGTATCCTTGTACATTACCCTGTATTCCTTGGAAGAAGGGAGGCTTATAAGTGTGAGGAATGAATGGTGAGGACAGGTTTGTGAAATATTCTTACCCGGTATAGATTATGCTGTTGAACAAACAGAAGGGGGAAGAGAATGTCAAGGCAGAGATGAGTTGGTATTCTTCCATCTGGATTGCTTTACACCAGTCAAAAAGCAGCCTGTTTTCTCACTGGCGCACGCAATTGATGGTCTCTCAATTTCAGTACATTGGAGAGCAGTAGACACTTGCTTTGACATTTTTTCCTAGAAATGTATCAACACTTGTTTTGCAATTTTGGATAAGGACCATGCGTTTCAAACCAGAACCTGTGGGGTTGTATGTTTTCCTTCACACCTACTTGCGTTATACATATATTAAGAAGAAATCTGACTCAGTTATTTTTCTGCCAATCACATTGCCAAGATGTATTGTGAGCCAGATATTTTGGCTGCTATTTTTTTAAGAAAACCTTTTGAAACCAAAGCAAGGGGCACTTGGTACACACAGAATTTCTGCTGTTAGACTTCTTTGACAAAGGGCTAGAAACGCATGATTCATCTATAATTTTGGCAGTACTTGGTTATTCAGCATCAAGACTTAAAATCAGAAAATACTTTTCATGACTGGAAAAACAAAAAAAATCAAGAGGAGCAGAGGTTATCACCCAGAATTCTATGGGAGTTTCCAAAGATGCTTCAGTGGTTATTTGTGCATTCTGTGTAATGCCAAAACTCATTTAGAAGGCTGATGAAGAAAAATGGCAGTTGCTCTATTTGTTCATGAGACTTTCACTTCCCTATATTTTATCCAGGGAGAACTGATCATGTTCGCTACTTACATCTGGAATCATGTCAAGGTGGCAGCGGGAGTATCTAGGGAGAAGGCCATGCAACCACCTGGTCTGTGACACAACTGCCCTTTGAACTTTGAAGTACCATTATTTCCTTTAGGTAGAACCTGGACTCTGGACTCTGGACTCTGGACTCCTCCCATAGAAAATAATGGCCCTTTAAAGTTTAAAGAGACATTGTGCTATAACCATCGGGGGGCATATTTCCTCTCTCTCTCTCTCTTTCTGCTGCTACTTCAAGGCAGTGGGAGGCAATTCCAAAATTGTAATTTTAATTTCCTTTGGTAAATTCAGAAAGTACATGTATACCATTTTCACTAAATTGGGACTCTTGTTCTGATATTTATTAAAACTGAATTTTTTCCCCTGATGTGACTTTCCAGAACAATAACAACACTCCTGATATTTAATGAAAACGATAACCATGCCCTTAGTGATTCTGCAATGTGGGATTAAAACAATAATTTTTAATTGCACAGCTGGAGTCTTTTTAACATTTAAAAAGTGTCAATTATCCTCTGGGTTAAGAGACAGAGAGAATGCATGTGTGCATGTATATGTGTACATCTCTGGGGAGAGGGGAGGAATATGGCATCCCCCCCCCCAAATGCACACATTCACTAGTCACCACTGCTTATATCTGCAAACGTTTCGACTGCCAGAAAAAAAGCAAAGCTCTCTCTCCATGGAGCAGCATTTCAGATAGTACCTCTGCTGTCTTATGAATGGGTTTCAGTATACTCACAGTGTTCATAATCAAGCATCTCCCCCCCCCCCCATTCATACATTTTTACACTTTAGGCATGCAGGCCTTTCATTTTCTTTCTTCAAATGCCCTCATTGGAATGCAAAGTGAAATTTAGTGAAGTCTGTCTCTTGAACACCAAATGGATATGTTGTAGTCTCAGATCACTCCTGGTCTGTAAATATTTATTATGTTCAACTTGTACATAACCAAGGCATGTAATTAGTCCCAATTACTCCTTGCATTTGTCCACCTCAGCTTTGGATTGTCAGAAATGTGTAAAGTGACAGATTAGGGAGATCAGAGGGTTCACTGGTGGCCTTGTCTTACTGTTTGTTTCCTTGAAACAAAATTCTTCTTTTCAGAATGCCTTGCAAGCTTGGGGAGTCGCTGATCTCAAGCACTACAGGAAATGGTAATCATGAAACCTTGTTACTCTGCTGAGTAATACTACATCAAACTGGAGTATGGTACCTGAAATCTAAATTAAGTAGTGCATTTTCAGTGCATGTATATGAATTTTTAATATAAACCCAAAATTTTAGATGTGCCAGATATACTCAGTTTTGGACCTTTTAATTGTTTATTCCAGCATGAATTGCCACTTTACATGTATATTATGTTGTATGTGTGACAAGGCGTAGAAATGGGTCCCAGGATTGCACAGCCTCATCTATATGTATAAAAGAAAGCCCCCCCACAATAAAATCAACGCCCAGGCCAAACTGCTGGACCTCGAGACACCAAATTTGGGGACAGCGCTCCTACCATGGCGTAGGTGCTCGCTAAGAAGGGATTTTTAAGAAATTCGACCCCTAAGTGGGTCAAAAGGGGTAAAATGTGCTCCCTCCATTGATTCCTATGTGGCTGCCAGGCAGCTGACTCTCTGCACAACCCCTCTGATTGGTCAGCTGCAGAGCTTAGTGTTCTGAGGTTAAAAAAAAGCCAAAACTTAAAGCGGACTGCAGAGAGCTAATGGCAGTTGAGGAAATCAGGAGTGGCCAAGAACCACCTGTGAGGTGAAGCAAAGCTGCTGCCTAATATCTCTAATGGCTTCCCCCACCTCCTACACCTAATATGCAGTTGTCTGTCAGGTACAGCCTCACCTTCCCCGGTGGCTTTTAATAGTCCTCCCCCCTCACCCTCCTACACTGGACAGGCAGCTGCCTGTCAGGTGTAGGAGAGGAGGTGGGATGCTTACAGCCACCGGGGAGGTTTGCTCAGCAGGATTGCCTTAGCACTGCTGCTGGCCCAGTCTCCCCGATGCCTTTAAATACAATCCCTCCCAACACCAGACAGGCCGGTGTCTGTCAGGTGTAGGAGCAGGGCCAGGGTATGAATGTTTATGGGGAGATAGTAAAGGACATTTCTAGGAGCCATTTCGATGCGTGCCTCCCTCATGAACCTGAAGAAATGTCCACCACATCAGCACTCCCTCACAGCAACTCCCCCTCACACCTCTCACCTCTTACTGCCCCCAAGAAGGCTCCTGGCAAACTTCGAGCCAGATACACCAATACTACAAGGAGGAGGCAATTTAGGAATGAGGCAAAGACATTTGCACATAGTACTCCTGCAGTGCACTGAGCTGCACAGGCCAAGAACCAGCAAGATCACCCTGAGGTGCTCAGAACAACACAGTCTTCATATGAGCAAAACAATCCAGGAACACAAGTAGAGAGGCCATCACTGCTTCTTAAATGGACAGTTCTATGTGGCCTGCTCCAGAGTGAGCTCACCAAGCAGCCTGCTGATCCTAGCACCTAAAGGCAGAACCACCAATGTGGTCTAGAGAGAGGTCCTTCGGTAGAGAGAGAAAAAAGTATGTATGTCCCACTTCATTTCTTACACTACAATCTTCTCCGTTAGAATTCCTACAACAAATGTCACATTTCAGATTTCACATAATCAGTATTATAACTGGATTTATGGAACTTAAATCCCGTAGTGAAGCGCGTGTAGCAGGCTAGTATACCATGTATGGAACCTTGAAAGTAAATTGAGGCCCATGTTTATGGATGACCTACACTGGGAAAGAAACCAGGGGATTGTAATCCTGTTGATTCTTCCTGGGATTTTCAGCAGCTTTCAGTGCCATGAACCAACATAGCCTCCTAGGTCACACGTGTGGTTGCAATGCAAGGAGTTCTTCATTGGAGATATTCTGCTCCTACCCTGCAGCCATAGTCCAAAAGTTGGTGCTGGCAGACTTCTTTTCTTCTTGATGGGAATTGTCTTGCAAGGTCATAGTCACTAGTGGATTGCTCTCCATCTACAAAATGCAGATAGGAACAGTCCAGTTTTAACTAAGATGTTAAAATGAATGTATTTCTGTGATACCACAGTAGTTTAGCCAACAGATCTTTCACAGACAGGTGTCAGAAAGGATACCTATGTGGAGATTTTAAAAAAAATACTCTGTGTGTGTGTGCTCATACACGCTCATGCACTGTGTTTATAAAGGAACAAATAGGAATGCAAATGATTTCATTTTTTTTAAAAAAAGATCTGATTAAACCAACATATTTTATTGGCTGTATCAATTCAATACGGAATTATTTGCTCTTATAATTTAAGGAAAGCTCAAGCATAGCTTAGATGGCATATCTTTAAGTGCCAGTCATAAACCCCCACAGGTATTGCAGTCATTTAAATTCAGCACTTCTCTTAACTTCCTGGTCCTGTGGGGTTAGAAGATATGGTATCGACTGCTGGCACAGGCCATAAACTATTTGCAATTAACAAGTGGCATTCCATGATTTATACACACAATGCTTTTCATTTGCAAGTGAACCTTGTTAGGGAAAGGATTGTTTTAGCATCGCAATCTATTTTAACATTGAGATGTGGCCATCACAGCAATAGTTCACACCGTGATCTGCAAATTAATTCAAGCCCTGGCTCTGAGGCTTGAATTCTCATTTTTCACTGTCATATGTGTGGCTTTAGTGTCAGAAGTGATGCATCTAAACCCCCTTACTTTCCATTTGAATAGCAGGCTATCACACTGTGACATAATCAACAACCTTGAAAAATATTGAGGCATGGATTTGAATATAAGTGTGTTTATGAAGCCGTTCTACCTGCTGATTAAATTTCAAGCTTGGAATCAAACCACATGGAGATACGGTTCTGAGCAGGTACAGCTCGAAGGGAATTGCAGTTTGAAATAAAGTTGGTTTGTAGGACCCACTTTTTATTTAGGAAAAAAGTACATATAGAAGTAGCCGTGAGGGGGTGTTAACAGGAGCAGATTTCCTACAGCTTTCCTCAGGTTTCTCCTAAATTTTTCTCTTAAAATTTTCCACTGCAAAAGCCCTTATTAAACAACTCACCGAGCTTATTTTCAGTTCTTTTCCATCTGGATGTATTCTTCGGAATGAGTGTAGGGACAGTTTTGCATTTATTATCCCTCTGTTTCCATCCTGGAAATCCCTCTTCTGATTTACTTTTTCTTTGTGTGACTTGAACCCGAGGTTCTTTATTTTCCTTCTCTTTTATCGCATCAGATTTCCCCTGTAAAATGTATGCATTTTCGACACGTTTTGCTCATCAATAAATCAGCATCAGACATTGTGAGTGAGGATGTGCAATAAACTGTTGCGGACTGACTCATGCATGCCCCAGGACTGTGCTCATCTCTTCAGTGAACCTTGGGGCAGCTGTTTTTCAGTCCCTAAAGATGGCTGCAAAGGAGCATTATTAAGAGAAATTCTCTTAATTCCTCTTCACCCAAAAACCAACCATTTATTTCTTTCCCTTTTTCTAGGAATTTGGAGTCAGTTTCTAATCAATTCCACTTTGATCCAGGCCTGTAGCTGCAGTGGGGCATCTCGGGGCTAGGCCCCCTGACTTACTGGCAAGGCCCCACAACTTCCCATCCAGCCCAGAGCCCCCAAGTGGTGACAGGTGTGGGGAAGGAGCTGAGCCCCAAGGGGCTGCGGTGAGGTGCTGTTGGCATCTTAGTAGAGGCCCAGGTGGCAGAAGCTGCAGAGTAGCTCAGGGCTGCACCAGGTACTGCTGGCATGGCTGCCCCGTGTGTCACTGTCCCTTCTCTTCCCTGCTCCCTTCCCCCAGTTCTGCTGGGTTGCTGCTTGGCATGGCACTAGGGCCAGGCTCAGAGGGCGGGTGGCGAATAGCCAGTGCCCCCTAAGAAATTTAAATGCCCACTGACTTTAAAAATCCCAGCTACAGGCCTGCTCTGATCAAAGAGAAATTTGAAGAGAAGAGGGGTAGGAAGGGCAACACTGAAAAAATTCAGAATTTCACCCAGAAGCAAACTACATATTTCCAAACCTTCCTTTGCTCCTGCTAGAGCACCGCTTTCCGGGGCATAACACAAAACAAATGAAAGACAAATTCCTCTTTTAAAAAAAAGAATTAAAGGAATCAGTGGTTACGGCTAAAAAAAAGTAAATTCCAGAAAAAGGAATTCCCCTCTCCATAGCTTCATTACAAGTGGGAAGAAGAGTCCCAGACTCCCACCTTTGCAGACATTCCTTTTTTTTTTTTGGTAAACAAATTTTTTATTTTCTCAGGAATACAACATATAAAACTTTTCATTCTATCAATTGTCTACCCCATTCCCAGTTCCTCCCCTCCCTCCAATGGCTTCCCACAATGCTTCCACCCCTGCTCCAAATTACTTCATATCATCAACAATATCAGTTTCTCATCATTACAATCTAAAGATAACATCATTTGACTTAATATTGATCTAAACATATTAAGTTTTGTTTCACATCCCAGTTCTTTTCCAGATAAATTTTAAAGTCATTCCATTCTCCAAAAAACTCATCGTCTTCTTTGTTATTCAGTTTTTTTGTAATCTTATCCATTTGTGCCATGAACAGAACTTTTTGTATCCATTCTTCAACCTCTGGTACCTTTTCTGTCTTCCAAAACTGAGCATAAATCATTCTCGCTGTCACTATCAGGTACCAGAGTAAAGTCTTTTTAGTCGTATTGACTTCTTCCATTTTAAGTCCCAAAAGCAGAATTTCCGGTGCTTTTTTAAAAGAACATTTCAATATTTTTTGCATTTCATTGTGGACTTTTGTCCAAAAGTCTACAGCTTTCTCACAAGTCCACCACATATGATAAAATGAGCCCTCATGCCTCTTACATTTCCAGCATTTGTTTGACATATTTTGATTCATATTTGCAATCTTCTTAGGTGTCATGTACCACCTATACATCATCTTATAACAATTTTCTTTAACATTAGTACATGTCGAGATCTTAATAGAATTTTTCCACAAATATTCCCAGGTTTCCATAGCCACTTCCTTATTCATATTAATAGCCCATTTTAACATTTGTTCTTTAACAGTTTCATCTTCAGTATACCATTTTAACAACACCTTATACATTTTAGAAATATTTTTTCCTCCTCCACTCTCCCAAACCTTTTCAATTTCATTTTTTTCCTCTCTAAAACCATAGTTTTTTTTGTCAGATCTAAAAAGATCATAAATCTGCATATATTTCAACCACTCATATTCATATTCAATTTCATTCTGCTTTTTCATTACCCACTCTGTTCCCTCTTTTTTAATTAAATCTCTATATGGCAACCAGTCTCTACCTCGCTGTCTTGAGTAAGATATCAACACTTCTACTGGTACAATCCACAATGGTCTTAAGTCACTCTGGTACTTCTTATATCTTGTCCATACCATATACAAAGCTTTTCTCACCAAGTGAAGTTTAAAAAAACTGTCCATTTTTATCTTGTCATACCATAAATATGCATGCCAGCCAAATCTACAATCATGCCCTTCCAACCCCAACAATCTGTCATTTTCAAGCTTCACCCATTGATCCATCCATGTTAGACAAACCGCTTCATAATATAGTCTAAGATTTGGCATTTGTAGACCTCCTCTTTCTTTGGCATCACAAAGTATTTTCATTTTGATCCTTGGTTTCTTGCCTGCCCAAACAAATTTTGACAACTCTTGTTGCCACTTGGCCAACAAATCCGTTTTATGCAGAATTGGTATTGTTTGGAACAGGAACATCAAACGTGGTAGGACATTCATTTTTATAACTGATATTCTTCCCATCAGTGATAAGTTCATTTTATCCCATTTCTTAAAATCTTGAGTCAGCTTAGTCCATAATTTCTCATAATTATTCTTATATAGGTCTATATTTTTTGCCGTTAATTCAATTCCAAGGTATTTTGTTTTTTTAACTACTTCACATTGTACCAGTTCTTGTAGTTCCACTTGTTTTTGTTTGATCATGTTTTTACATATAAGTTTTGTTTTATTCTTATTTACGTAAAAGCCGGCCAATTCTCCAAACTCCTTTATTTTTTGAAAAAGCAATGTCAATTTTTCTGTTGGGTTTTCCACCATAAACATTACATCGTCTGCAAATGCTCGATATTTGTATTGGTGTCCTTTATGTGTCAAGCCCTTTATTTCTTGATCGTACTGTATTTTTTGTAAAAGTATTTCCAATACCCAGATAAATAATAACGGTGATAACGGACAACCTTGCCTTGTTCCTTTCTGTACTTTGAAGTTATCTGTCAGTTCTTTATTCACATTTATTTTAGCTCTTTGTTCAGAATAGATAGCTTCAATACAATTTCTAAAATGTTGTCCCGCTTCAATCTTTTCCATCATCTGGTGCATAAAATTCCAATTAAGATTGTCAAAAGCTTTTTCTGCATCAACAAACAGAAAAGCTACTTCTTTTTCTGGGTGCTTTTCATAATATTCAATTGCGTCCATTACTATTCTTACATTGTCTCTAATCTGCCTTTTGGGTAAAAAGCCCGCTTGATCTTCAGAAATTACCGTTTGTAAATAGTTTTTCACCCTTTCTGCAATAATTTTTGCAAAGATTTTATAATCGTTGTTCAAAAGAGATATTGGCCTGTAGTTCTTTACATTTGTTGAATCTTGTCCTTCCTTTGGAATCAAAGAAATAATTGCTTCTTTCCATGAGTCCGGCACCTTTTTGTTTTCTCTTATTTCGTTGGTTAAAGCTTCCAGGACCGGGGAAATTTCTTCTTTCATCTTTTTGTAGAATTTCGCTGTAAATCCGTCCGGCCCAGGCGCCTTCCCCAACTTTGTCTCTTCTATTGCCTTCATCACTTCTTCTTTTTGAATTGGACCATTTAATAAATCTTTGTATTCCTTACTTATTTTTGGTAGTGGAATCTCCTTTAAATATGTTTTAATCTTCTCAAGATCAACTCTAGTTGTTTGGAATAGTTTAGCATAATACTTGAAGAAACATCTCTTTATTCCATTAGGATCAACGAACTCTTTTCCATCTTCTATTATTTTGGTTATCATTCTTCTCTCTCTTCTAGCCTTAAGTTGCCAAGCTAAGTATTTTCCCGGTTTGTTCGCCCCTTCAAAAGATTTCTGTTGTAACTTCTTTAAATTCCAATACATTTCCTGATTCCAAGTCTCATTCAGTTGTTCCTTCAGCAACTTTAATTCTTTAATAATTTGCTTTTTTCCAGGCTTCTTTTTTAATTCCTTTTCTTTCTGAGCAATTTTTTCTAACACTTCTGTTTGTTTTTGAAGTTTTTCCTTTTTTTGCTTCACGTTTTGCGAGATGAGAATTCCTCTCATCACCGCTTTATAAGCATCCCATACAATCTGTATCGGTGTTTCTTTATTTAAATTTTGTTGAAAGAATTGTTTCGTTTCTTCCTTTAACATCTCAATTACCGTTTTCTTATCCAACAAGTCTTCATTAATCCTCCACAGAAAGGGTTTTTTCCTTTCTGTGGAACTCCATACCACCGGATTGTGATCTGAATTACATCTTGGCAAAATTTCAGTCTTATGTGTTTTCATTGATAATTCTTCAGACATCCAAATCATATCAATTCTGGAAAAAGAGCAATGTCTATTGGAATAAAAAGTAAAGTCTTTCTGCATCGGGTTCCATTTCCTCCAAACATCTTCTAATTTTTCTTGCTTAACTAATTCAAAAAAATTCTTTGGCAATTTTCCGCTGAATTCGTTGTCCTTTTGTGGTTTTCTGTCTAGACGATCTATTGTCCCATTAAAGTCTCCGGCCATAATAACTTGCTCATAAGTCAATTGTTGTAATTGGTCAGTTATATCCTTAAAAAATTTTTCCTTTGCTCCATTGGGTGCGTACACGTTGATCAACAATGTTTTTTTCTGCTGAATCATTAATTCCACACCCACGTATCTGCCATCTATGTCCTTAAAAATTTCTGTAGGTTGTAACTCCTTCTTCACATATGTCACAACTCCTTTTTTCTTGTTTGAGGCCGCAGAACAAAATTCAATTCCAAATAAAGCATTCTTTAAATATTTTATATCCTGTTTTCTAATATGTGTTTCTTGCAAGCATATCACGTTGCATTTCTGTTTCTGTATCCAATGATTGATTCTTTTCCTCTTGTTTGGTGAATTTAATCCATTAACATTCCATGACAACAATTTGTACTCCATTATGCGTTTTATTTTAAAGTTCTCCAAAGACGTCCGCATTGTCCGCCTTAAATTTATAAAAGTCCATCATCGATCTGATCTGAATCCTCCCACCTTGATACGTAAAGGATAAACCTTGTGGAATCTCCCATCTATATCTGATGCTCAAAGCTCTGAGTTTGTCCGCCAAGGATTTATACCTTTTCCTGTCTTGCAGTATTGTTCTTGGGAGTTCTCTCATCACCATAATTTTGTTTCCCTCTATTACAAAAGGGACGTTGAATTGCTTCTTGAATATCTCCTCTGTTATTGATCTTGTTACAAATTGTACAATTACATCCCTTGGTAAATTCTTCTTTTCTGCAATTCTGGAGTTCACTCTATAAATCAAATCAAAGTCTGAGTCCATTGACCCTTCCTCCTCGCCCAGAAAAGCCGTTATCACTTCCATCATTTTTTCTTTTAAGTTCTCATTCTCTGTTTCCTTAATGCCTCTGAATCTCAGATGAGTCTGCATCCTTCTGAACTCCATCATTGTCTCTGATCTTGTAATTTGTTGAGTCAAAGAATCTTGTTTCTCTTCTATTTTTTGTATCTTCTCCTCTGTCTCTGTAGTCTTGGTTGCATTTGCTTGAACATCCTTCTTAACTCCTTCCATTTCTTGCTTGATTGAAGTTATTTCTGTAGTAACCAATTCCTTCAATGCTGTTATGTTCTTCTCTTGGACTTCTTCTAGATGTTTCAGATGAATCTGAGTTTGCTTCTCCAGTTGGTCCCCCAATGTTTTTTCTATCTGCTCCCCCATGGCTTGTATTGCCTCTGTCATTCTCTTCTCCATTGCTTCCATGGAGGC
>NW_015161961.1:1155476-1224186 GCF_001447785.1 Gekko japonicus
CTTTCCCTCCTGGTCTGGTCTGTATCTCTATAATACAGTGTACACTATAACCATGTTATGGGTGTATGCACAGTCTGCAAGCATTTTGTAGCTTAAAGGAAACCATTCTTCACTGGGAGAAAAGGCTGGGATACTCCAGTTCACAGAGTTTGGAGGTGAAATACACAACCCTCAGCTTCTGGCTAGAGTTTCCATTATCCCCTGGCCATAATTCCATGTAGCTGTTGATCAAGGATTCTAAACCCTTACTAAAGAGTCCTGTTTTCATTTGGCTTCTGAGTCTGAATTCTTCCTTGGTTCCTCTAGAGGGTTTCTTCATCTGTGATACTTCCTTTTCCCATGGTCTCAATAATACATGTTTTTATTACTCTTCTCAACCATAACGTTACCCAGGACAAATCAGAAAGCGTATCAGTTGTCACAAGTGGGCTGATCAGTCCAAGGGTTAGCAGGCAATCTTGTCTAAGGGATAGCCTAACTCTGTTATATTATGTTGCTTCCTACCTGATGCACCCTGAAGTAACATTGATACACACTCAGAGATTGCATAGAATTACTGCACCTATTAAGCAGCAGTCATTGCAATTAAGCGTTATTAGGCTTAAATTAGTACCTTGGAAGATGTCCAAATTAAGTGGGGTTTTTTTTTAATTAAAACCATCTCAACTGAGTGCCATAAAGTGTGTGGCATTTAACAGTTTTGAAAGAGGACTGTCTAGGAAATGGATTTTCTGTCAGATGAGAAATTTGAATTCTTTCCCCCATCCTGAAAGATTCTAAGATGAAAGCTACCTTCTGAAGTCCATTGGTGGGGGAAATGAGTAGAAAAAGTCTGACATTAAGATAGACTACCATCATTATTTTGCAAATGTTTTGTTTTTGTGTATGTCTATTTATATGCCTTATTGAATCATTGTACATATAATTTATTTTAAATGTTTTGAATGTTGAAATAGTGTAATGTTTGAAGATGCCAAGGAATGAACGTGGGACCTTCTACATGCAAAGCATGGGCTCCACTACCGAACTACCACCCTCTCCCACTGAAGAAAGTGAAGCAAACGGGGCCCAGGAAACACATCAATGGGCTCCACACTGTCTACATTGGGGATCACTGTCCTAGACATACAGAAATAAAATGTTCATTGCAATCCTGCAGCCAGTTGTGTGAACTAAAATCTAATTAATTTCAAAGTACTTGGGCATATGTACTTTGGTACAAAACTGAAGATCTGGTGTTCCTACAAGCTGATGTACAACAGTAAAATGTTAAAATAATGACAATATTTTAGCTATGTATGTGTCTTATGGGGATATAGGAAATAATGGGTTGTATTCAGCCATCTTTTCCACTCAGTTTTATCCTGTTTCCCTCCTTACTTCAACTCCTGTCAGACATGGCTTTTGTCCATAATGGTACCATGATCGCCAGCAGATTCTTTTTTGGTGGTCTGTGGGGACCCCTCCTTTCCTTTTCACTAGCAGAAAAGCTGACTGGATCCAACTGCATCATTCCAGTGGAATTGGACTAATACATGGCATGTTAACATAAGAACATAAGATAAGCCAATGTTGGACCAGGCCAATGGCCCATCCAGTCCAACACTCTGTCACACAGTGGCCAAAAATAGCAGGTGCCATCAGGAGGAAATAGCAGTGGCGCCAGGACACTAGAAGCCCTCCCACTGTTGACCCCCCCCCCCAAGCACCAAGAATATAGAGCATCACTTGCCCCAGAGTCCCTATCTATACCTTGTGGCTAATAGCCACTGATGGACCTCTGCTCCGTATCTATATATCTAATCTCCAACAGATGGCGCCGTGCGGATACTTAGTCCCAGGAAAAGGAAGCTCCCTCTGGCCCAGGAGCTTCTCCTAAATATTCAGTAGACTTCCTATATCTGCAGAAAAATGCAAAAACTAAGAAAATCCCTCCAGGGATGGCTAAATTCCCCCCAAAACCTTTTGAAATGGCCTCTGCAGGGATCTGCTTCAGACACCAACTGTGAGAGAGAGGTTAGAATGTTCAGGGCGTGGGAGGGGGGAAGAGGCTTCTAACCGGCTCTGTGAGTCAAAGGGTGTGGGGGAAGGGCCCTTTTCCAGGCCTCCTTTGGCTTTTCAGGGAGGGAGGGAGCCTTGGGGCCTGGCCTGGGGAGTCCCTAGAGGTTTTGAGGTGGGATTGGGGAAGGGAGAGGCCACAGCTGGGTATAATGCCACAGAGTCCACCTTCTAAAGCAGTCATTTACTCCAGGGAGACAGATCTCTGCTGCCTTGAGTTCAGTTGTAAGTCTGGGGGGGGGGTTCCTTCAGGCCCCACTTAGAGGTTGCCAAGCCTAGGCCTGCCAGCACTTTAGGGTTGCCAGGTTCTCCCCCTGGCCACCGACAGGGGATTCTGGATCAGGTTGCCAGGTCCAGGCTGGGAAACTCCTGGAGATTTGCGGGAGGAGCCTGGGGAGGACAGGGACCTCAGTGGGGTACAATGTCACAGAGTCCACCCTCCAAAGCATCCATTTTCTCCATGGGAAGTTATCTCTGTAGTCTGGAAATGAGCAGGAATTACAGGGGATCCCCAGGTCCCACCTGGAGGCTGGCATCCCTCGGCAGCACCCTCTGGGTGACTTGATACCACCTGATTTGCATGACTCAAGTAGGCCCAGCTGCTTGCTACTGTTCATCAGCAGCCACCCTATGAAAGCCAGTGCGGTGTATCGGTTAGAGCTTCAGATTAGGGTCTGCGAGACCCAGGTTCAGATCCATATCTTGCGGTGGAAGCTGACTGGGTTATTTTGGACCAGTCACATACATTCAGCCTAGCCAACATCACAGGGTTGTTGTGCAGATAAAAAGGAGAGAATAATGTAAGCTGCTTTGGTCCCCACTGTGGAGAAAGACTGTAATTTTCCTAGGTAGAGGCTGTGGGGGAGGGGTGTGGAGATGGAAAGTTGCAGACAGAGAGGCAGATAAAGGTAGGTTGGCTGTTGGGTGGGAAGGAAATTGTGTTGCCAACTCCAGGTTGGGAAATTCCTGGACATTTGTGGGGTGGAGCCTGGGGAGGGTGGGATTGGAGGAGGGAAGGAACTACAGATCAGTATAATGCCATAGCTGGAGGAGAAAAAGAAAAGGGGGGGCAGAAGGGAGAAAAAGTGTGAGAGAGGTAGAGGGAGACAAGAGGAAGCAAAGGTGTGAGGAATAGGATAACCATTCTGCAAGTTTCTTGTGGGTCTCCACTTGTGCTTATCTAATTGCCTCTTAAAGCCGTCCATGCCTGTAGCCACCATCACCTCCTGTGGCAGTGAATTCCTTCCCTGCTGGTGCATATCGAGCCTCTATGTAGTTGTGTGAACGTTTGGGGGATCCAGATAGCATTATATATTTACTTTTATTTAGAAAATTATATGCCATCCATCTTTCCAAAGACCTGCTCAGCTTCAACAGGAGTCACTTTCGCTTCCTTCCCACTGGACCTCATTGGGCCTGGTGTGATACAATGTAACTCACCCAGTCATTCCTGATAATGTGGAGCCTGTTGGTAGGAAAACATGGATTAATTTGCCCCAGTCCCTCTTCAAATAAAGCACAAAGTGGCAACTGGTCAGCTGAACAGTAGCCAACCAATGGGAAGGTGTAATAAAGGGCTATATATTCAACCCTTGCCCCTTCCTTGCAGGCTTTTGCCACCTGCTCCTAGCCCACCCATCCTCCCTAGAATATTGTGGGAATAGCTGGTAACCATTTGAGATTAACTGGAATTTTGGGGTTTGTCCCAGTCTGGCAGTGGGGAGAGCCGTTTTTCACCTGCTTTGTGATATTTGGGGTTGAGGGTATAAATGTAGATTAATTAGGTCTGGTCATTGGTTGTTTAGGCTCTAACTAATTTGGCAGGGATAGGGTGGGTCGCTCATGATAGGTCGAGATGAGCAGTGAGCACCCGAGCTATCGGGTGTGATGTAGTGCATGTCCTAAACAGACCATCACTGGTGGGATGGGGCTTGCAAAGGAGCACCTTTGGTGCTGAGCAATATCTTTCCAAACCTGGTACTGGCTTTATGGTGGATCAGGAAACGGGGATGGGGTTTGGCACCTCTCAGAAGAACAGGTGCAGGTGAGAATAAATGAGGCCAATGGAACTCCCTGGCCAAGTCTGAGCCAGGGTGGATTTGCCAAAACCAAGGCAGGCATTAGCATATTTAATGATAATGACATAGATCAGCTAATTTTAATAAGCTAGTTAAACTCATGCTATGGTCTTGTGTTTTTATTTGGGGTTCTGGGGCAAATGAAAATTAACCTCTTCAAAATGAACTCTGTGTGCTCCAAACATAACAGGACATTTTCAAAAAAGTTATTCTTATGTTGTAGAATAGGCCCATTGTATTCTTCTGCAGCATA
The DNA here is from genome assembly GCF_001447785.1 of Gekko japonicus. Classification (NCBI taxonomy): domain Eukaryota; kingdom Metazoa; phylum Chordata; class Lepidosauria; order Squamata; family Gekkonidae; genus Gekko; species Gekko japonicus. The sequence continues at coordinate 1,159,866 of NW_015161961.1, forward strand.
AAAAAATGAAATAAAAGACACCCCACCAAATACTCCCTGGTATACTGAGAAGACCTTACAAACAGTTGGGCATGATGAGCTAGTCCTGGCATCATGACAGCAAACCCAACTGAGGACTGACTCCGGGGGGAGAGGTGTAGAAGGATATGAGGGGTCCCCACTGCACATGCTGAAGGAGGAGGGTTGTGTCACATAATTGTGTTCATAAGTTGTTCTCCATGCTATCTCTACTCTTTGGTGAAGACACTTTTTAATGGATTAACACTGAATCGGGCAAATACTTCAGACTCAGTTTATACTATAGAAACAATACTTGAAGTTTGGTTTTGAACCTTCTAAATATAGAATATCTGAGTGAAGAACACCCAAGTCTCTGCTGACATTACCCTGCTTTAGATGTTCCAACAGATGTTTTTTTTCTCACTTCATCGTCATGCACTGAAGTAGAAGAATAACATTCAAAGCAGGTTGTTTCCCCATCTTTTAAAGCCAGCATCACAGAACATCTCTAAACTTCTTAAGTTTTAAAAGACTAGCAGCAAACCTAGTTTTTTACACGGCAAGCAGGCAGCATACATGGGGGGGGGATGTCACACTAAACTTTGTCCTCTCATTGGGTCATATAAAAAGGGGACCTAGGGCACTCAGATAAAATGGTGATTGGTGATCCTATAAAAAAACAGACAGAACCAAGACAGACCTTCATGCTCCATGAAATCTGGGTGAGACTGTCATGCCACTAATAATTTGAAGGTGAGAAGGATTCCAAATAAAATGAAAGCAACATCTAGAAAACCTCCAATGAACTATAATCATGTTTTGCACTCAGAAGATTGATAGTTTTATTAATACTACCTTCTCAGTGGGATGGTCCTTGATGTGGACCGGTTTGTGTATAATTTGACACCATTTGTAACAAATAACGGATGACACTCTGAAGACAGAAAGTCAACAGGTTTCTGGGTTTGGCTGTAGTAGCAAATGGCATTTGGAAAAATGAAACCCATTGCAAATGATTTTATACTAATCGGACAGAAAGAGTAAACACTATGCAATCTATCAATGCATTATAAATTAAAATGATAAAAACACAGAACATCTGCATAAAAGGATAGTAAGCCAAAGCCAGGTCTCTCACCATCTCATCTCAACTGGGCAGAATTCAGATCGCCTTGAGGATTTCTCCCCATCATGTGATCAGGGTTCCCTCTAAGCTGAGTTAGTGTGAGCTAGCTCACAGTTTTTTGGCCTCCGGCTCACACATTTTTGTCTTAGCTCAGGAAGGAGGGCTCCAGTGCAAACTAATTTATGCAGTCGCTAAATTGCTCACTCACAACTTTAATGGCAGTAGCTCACAAAGTAAAGTTTTTGCTCACAAGAATCCACAACTTAGGGGGAACATTGCATGTGATTCCTCCCCAGTGCATGAGTTCCATCCCTGTCGTTACCCTCTGTGAAGTACTGCCACAGCAGCACAGTGGGCTGCACTTGTGTTCCTTGCAAGCTAAATTGAAATACAGTTCAGGGTGTCCAACTATATATAATCATATCTATTTGATGGTACATAGTTCTGTTTCATCCAAGAAAATTATTTTAAAACCCAGCTGCCTGGTATTAAAGTGCTGTAAACACTTCTAAAACATTAATTTATAAATGGTTCAATATGTACAACTATACTGAAAGTGTGCAGAGAGAAAATTCATAGCATAACCCATCTGCTAGGGCCCCGGAGACTAATGGGCTACTGGATATCCATGTGTAAGGCAAGGAAATGCCTCCTACTGTCAGAAAGGACTTCTGAACACACTGCAGACTGCCAGGTTCTAGGCAGCACATACAGTTGAGGGCTGAAAATGGAGAGAGGAGAGGACCATGTGGAATGTCTATGGGGATCCCCATATATGGGAAATGAATTATGTCATCTCTCTCTCTCTCTCCTCTCCTGCTGCTATCTCTGAATGATGTATTAATAAAATGATGTATTAATAAAATGACAGCATTTTGCCATCTGGCAGCCATGAAATTAAAAGACGCCTGCTCCTTGGGAGGAAAGTGATGGCGAACCTAAACAGCATGATAAAAAGTAGAGACATCTCCCTGCCAACAAAAGTCCGCATGGTCAAAGCAATGGTATTCCCAGTAGTCATGTATGGCTGCGAGAGTTGGACTATAAGGAAGGCCGAGCGCCGAAGAATAGATTCTTTTGAACTATGGTGCTGGAGAAGACTCTTGAGAATCCCTTGGACTGCAAGAAGATCAAATCAGTCAATCCTAAAAGAAATCAACCCTGACTGTTCCCTGGAAGGCCAGATAATGAAACTGAAGCTCAAATACTTTGGCCACCAAATGAGAAGGGAGCACTCGAAAAGACAACATCCTTTATGGCTTGGGTACCCAACATCTGGCGCAGCAAAGAAGTTGCCGGGGAAACGGAGGTGCAACCATCGCCAAATGGCCCCGCTTTGATGTAGGATAGGAGAATCTGCATATTATCCACTGCCTCCCTTGTAGGACGTCACCCCCTGCCCAACCTATAGCTTAGGAGTAGAGGACGTAGAGGACGTACCCCAAGTTTTATGATAGACAGAGACTGCCCCAAAAGGCAGCTTTTAAAAGGAGAAACAAGCCTTTGTTCTCTAGCTAGCTCACCCTTGCCCCTAGTCTGCACTAAGGTGCTGCAGGTAACTCTTAAGTTCCCCGGAGTCGCGACCAGGGAGCGCACACGTGGCTGTGGCTGGGCCGGCCGTCATGTGTCTAGAGTCCACCAGCTGTTGCCTTGGCTGCCCTTCTTGGAAAGAGGAGATTTCTTCTCTCAGTTGGACCTCAGATGAGTATGATTGTATACCTCAGAGTCATTCCCTTTGTTTGATGCTTTTGTTGTTTTTCATGCTTATTGTTTTCTTACCCTATTGTAACTAAGGAGCTTGTGTGAATTTGTACGCATCAGTTTTGGTATGTCTGAACAATTGCTTTAGTAAAGACAACTTGATTTTAACCCTAGCTGTTGTCTGTCTTCCTGGGAAATAGTGGTCTTTCAACACGCGCCAATCCGACCTCTGTATACACGGGTTTTGAACTCACGCACCGCCCGCCTCTGTACTCAGAGTCGATCTGGGCTCCCAGAACCGGTTCCGGTCCGGTTCGGGTAACAGACGGCAAAGGATGAGATGGTTAGACAGTGTCATAGATGCAACGAACATGAAATTGAGTGAACTTCAGAGGATGGCGGAAGACAGGAGGGCCTGGCGTGACCTGGTCCATGGGGTCACGAAGAGTCAGACTCGACTGTGCGACTGAACAACAAAAACAACAACATTATACAACAAGAATGAACTTGAGAGCTTGTGGTTAGACTGCCTATTTAAGATCCTAAAAGACACTGGTTCAAATCCCATTTCTATTGTGAAGGTCATTGGATGACTTTGGGCTGTTCATTCTGTCTCATCCTAATCTTCCTTGTAGGCTTACTGTCAGGAGAAAAACATCTATGCAATCCTGAGGTCCTTATGGGGAGAATGGGACAAAAATAGGTGGATGGGTTATCTTACTTCCCCTCTCCATGCTGCCTGTTAGGCAAACGACAAGAGCCAGGGCCTTTTCCATTGTAGCACGACCTGGTGGAATGCTTTGTCTGAGGAGACTCATGCCCTGCAGGACCTCTCTGCATTCCACAGGGTGTGCAAGACAGAGTTATTCCACAAGGTATTCCTCTAATATAATTTGGCGGACTCTGCCATCAGCACTGTATTCTTGGTGCTTGGGGGGGGGGCAACAGTGGGAGGGCTTCTAGCGTCCTGGTCCCACTGGTGGACCTCCTGATGGCACCTGGTATTTTTGGCCACTGTGTGACAGAGTGTTGGACTAGATGGGTCATTGGCCTGATCCAGCATTGGCTTCTCTTATGTTCTTATGTTGATTTTTTTATGCCAAAAGCAATAGTTTGCTGTGTGTTGAGTTTTTATTGAATGTTATTGAAATTATGGTTTTATTATTGTTATTGTATTGCTATATTGTTAGCTTCCCTGAGTCTCATCCTGTGGGAGGGGTGGGATAAAAATCTAATAAAACGAAGAAACAAACAAATAACATGACCTAATCAAGGACAAAACCTCTTTAAGGACAGAGTTCTATATATCCAAAAAACTTAAACGTTTTCACACTCGTATGTGATATTTGGGTTTATCCTGGTAAAAAAAAAAATGCTTTTGCATACTCCTGCATAGCCAGACAGCTGTTACATAACTATTGGCTCCAAGCGAGAAAGGTACACAATTGAACCATTACTTTAGAAAAGTGTTCCTGACCAGCAGCAAATTATCAAGAATGAGGCTGTTGATTATTTATTTTGATTTATTTATTTATTTCATTCATTTATCAAATTTATATCCCACTCCATCTCCCCCAAACATGACTTAGGGCAGATAACAGCAAATAAAATATAAAATTAATTGATTAATATCTTTGCCTTTGGTCACAGACAATAATCATTAAAAATGTCGTCTTGGTCAATTTATTTATTTATATTTTGCTTTTCATGACTCCGTACTGGCCACCCCAGGGTGAAGTGAGGCAGCAAAGTATTTTTCCTACAGTTGTAGATGATTGTGCTACCTGTCCATGTTAGGCATAAAGAAGACAGGAAATGCAATGATTACTCATTGTAGCACCACTGCTGCAACAGGTATTCTTTCAGAACAAGGTAGATAGAAACTAAAGTTTAATGCACATGGACTGCTAATCTTATTGGTACTTATGGTTACCAACTTCCAGGTGAGGCCTTGAGATCTCTCAGAATTAAAATTAATCTCCAGTCTACAGAGATCAATACCCTTGGAGAAAATGGCTGCTTTGGAAGGTGGACTCTATGGCATTGTACATGTCCCTCTCCAGGCTCCAAACCCAAATATCCAGGAAATTCCCAAGTAAGTCCCATCAGTGCCTATGGACAAAACAGCTGTCAACAGGTTAAAACCCACTCATAACTGAAGGAGGGATGCATTTTACCTTTGTCTTTAATTTCCTTAGACAAATTTAACCAGGACTGCATGGAGATCTTATGGAACAGTAGGATGCATATACCTTTACCTCTTTCCTCTCCTAAAGCTGCGGTCACACACACGAAATAATCCACTTTCAGTGCACTTTCAGTGCACTTTCCAACTGGATTTTACTGTGTGAACTGGCAAAATCCAGTTGGCAAATGCATTGAAAGTGGGTTGAAAGTGGATTATTTAGTGTGTGTGGCTGCAGCCCAAATACAGTTTTTGTAAAGTAGTTGAGACTAGAGCAGTAATGTCCAAAGATGGGACAGGCAGAAGCTTCAGTCAGTGTCTCCGGTGACAAACTCAACACTCCTTCTTGATCAACTCAAACTACTTTTCTTTGTTATCTCTCTGATGTCCAAGTTATCATAGTGTTGGACTGACTGAAATTCCTCATGCCTGATTTGGCCTGAAAAAATCCTCTATCTGGCTTGGGGTCATGGTGAGGAAGGAGGGGGTTAATTCCCCCACCACACTATGTTTCTCTGATCCGAAATGCGCTCCCTGACTGCCTTAAGCCTTGGTAGGCAATAAAGACAGACATAAATAGGGCTATCAACCTTCAGGTGGAGTCTTGAGTTATCCTGGAATTACGACTGAGCTCCAGATTACATAGATCAGTTCCCCTGGAAGAAATGGACACTTCAGGTGGACTCTGTGGAATCACATCCCTGCTGAGCTCCCTCACTCCCCCAAAGTCAACCCTCTCCTGGCAACACCCCCCAAATCTCCAGGAATTTTCCATACCAGAGCTAGAAACCCTAGGCAAAACATAGGTATCATTTTGTCTTGTGTTATGTGCTTTGGTATAGCCAGTTTGGTGTAGTGGTTAAGTGCGCAGACTCTAATCTGGGAGAACCGGGTTTGATGGCCCACTCCTCCACTTGCACCTGCTGGATGACCTTGGGCAAGCCATAGTTCTGGCACAACTGTTCTTGAAAAAGAGCAGTTTCTGTCAGAGCTCTCTCAGTCCCACCTACCTCACAGGATGTCTGTTGTTGGGAGGGGAAGGGAAAGGAGTTTGTAAGCTGCTCTGAGACTCCTTTGGGTAGTGAAGAGTGGGGTATAAATCCAATCTCCTCCTCCCCTCCCCCCTCCTCTTCTTCTTCTTTCATGTCACTTCAACTTATTGTGACCCTATGAATTAATGATTCCCAAAACGTCCTATCATTAATAGCCTTGCACAGGTCTTGCAAACTGAATTGTTTTGCCTTACTAAGACTTAAAACAGCCATTTTCAATCTTAGCCATGGCACAGTTGTCTCATGTTACCCATTCATATTGTCTTCCCCACTGCAGCTTTCTGGGGGGCCAAATATCTTATTGGGAATTCCAGCTATGGAACTCCAGCATCATGTCTAATATGTGGCTGAGTTGCCACAGAAAAGAGATGATGAAGAAAGGCAAGTTTACAATGCTTCCCCAGGAAAGCTCTTGTGGCTGATAGTCACTCTGAGACAGTCCTTTGCAATCCCAACTTTTTTTTTTGAGGGGGGGGGGCAAATACATGGTAAGATCTGATCCTACGATATGACAGAAGGGAATCATGTTAACCACACAACATCTTGCACCGGCCTCAGTAAATCAAGCTTGGGGGTCTGGAGCATTTCAAGGAAGGCCAAACCATTCATTTTTGGTTTATCTTGAATTGCACATTTCATTCAGCATTGCAGCATTTCTATACAGGCAGTTTCCTGTGTAATATAAATATGTAGCCCTTAAAAGCAGAGGATGTATCGGCACTTGTGGAGGCTGAGTACATTTCCATTCATATAAACCAATTGTCGCCAAGGAACATCTTGTCCTCAGATTGCCTTGGCCACAGAGTAAAAAGTACACAGTAAAATATGGAACTGTGGACAAGAGCATAAAATGGAGTGTATTTTATGTGAATGGCGCAGTAGTTTAGTGGCTTTAAGCACTGCAGTTCTTGTCTTTCAGCTGCTGTAGATTTACACACAGAGAAAGAAAGCATTTGGAGTAGGGAGACGGGAATCCTGTAAATGAAAGCATTGTTCAAGACTGGCAGGAAAGTATTTCTGCAAGGCCTAAGAGAGCTTTGATCTATATCCTTGGCCAGCCACTAGGCTGGTTGGCTCGGTGCTCAGCTTACACTAGATAGGAGGAGAGGGCCCTCCCTTTAACCATGAATACTCCTTCCCCTTCCATATCTCTTCTATTAATCATGCTATTCTTCAATGCTCTCCACCACATGCGTCTTCCAGCTCCTCTAGGAGGTTTGAACAATAGCGTCTGACATTCTTTAATATAAATTGAAAAGAACTGGCAACTGACCGGGGGGGGGGGGGAGGGACGCGCGCCTGAACTGCTCTTGTGTTTTTAGCAGCAGTTTGAAGAGCAGAAATCAGCAGGCTCAGATGTTCATGTTTGCCCACTGATTGATTGATATCAGGGTTGCAGGGGATCCTTTGCTCTGGGGCTCCTCTCCCCAGTGCCGATCAACTGGCTGGCAGGGGACTTGCAGGCAGGAATTGCTCCCCCTCCAGACAAAGGAAAGAGTCAGACAACCATAGGTTGGGAAACTAAGGACCACTTCATTTAAGTTACATCATAACGGCAAGGGCAAGGGCAAACAGTAAACAGTGGCATGGTCAGGGACTGGGGTCCCAGAGCCCCATCCTTGCCATGTAACAGGCAAGGCACCCTGCCTCTAGGCAGAGCCAACTGTAAGTGACTCGCACCCGGCTGGCCCAGCAATGGGATCTGCCATGAAGAGCCCTCCCACACAACCACATGGCCTGTGTGGAGGATCTGTCCTCGCAACCAAAGGGAGTCTGCCATCCTCATCCCTGGCTGTGCAGCCGCAAGGATGATCCTGACAGACCACTTTACCCCAACAGGGTTGCTGATTGGTGCTTACCAAGCCACAAGAAACAAGAAACCCACAAGACATAACTCAACCCTAACTATTAAGTGACGAACCTAACATCCGGCACCACCCGGGCCAGTTCCACAATCCATGGACTGCAGTGCAGGGTAGGCAAAAAAAAACACCCCTTCTCAACCACCAATCAGAAAAGAGGTAAAAAATTCCTACCTGACCCCCCTTCAAAGGAGCGACCAGCCAAAAGCTTGCACTACAAACAGGGCAGGCGGGTGGGCCAAGCACGAGGCGAAGACTGGGAAGGTGGGGCATGGCCGGCCGTTAAGACAGCACTGGCTTCATCTACCTGTGAAGACCCAGCTGTGAGTTGCAGCCAGCCTCCTTCCTCCTCACGCTGGAGACAAAGGCAGCCCTCCTGTAGGATGCCGTCGGCGGCTACAGGTAGGGCCGAAATCTGAGCCTAGGCCTGCATTACTGGAAACCCAGTGACATTAGTTCTGGCATGCAGTGGAGGTGAAATCATCATGTCACCAGTGGCACAGGAATGCTCTGATATTTTTTGGCAAAAATTCTATGGTACAAATGACTTCTACCGTAGAGTTTTTACCCAAATACCAGAGCACCTTTGAGTCACTGGCAATATGATGATGTCACTTCCAGTGAGCACTGGAAATGACATCACCATGTTCCCAGCGACACAGACCTAGGCCTAGTTTTCCTGCCAGTAAGTCCCCACCCCAACCCCCTGCCATTCGCCAGGGGATACGTGGCAACCCTATGATAAATAGCTTGGGTTGCCAACCTAAAGGTGGGGACTGGAGATCTCCCAGAATTACAACTGATCTCCAAACTACGGAGATCACTGCCCCCTGAAGGATATGTTAGCTTCAGAGGGTGGACTCTGTGACATCACATCCCTGCTGAGCTCCCTCCCCTCCAGAAACTGTGCCCTCCCCAGACACCCCCCACAAACCTCCAGGAAATTTCCAAGCTGGAATTAGCAGCCCTATTTACAGTGGCAGGTTGCAAAACTGGCAGTCCTAAAAGTAACCAAGTAATGGTGAAACTTTGAAAATACAGATAGCACCAACTTCTGTTCCAAACCAGGATACAGTTATGAATTGGAACCAAGAAGATTAATAACAAACTCAAACACATTGGAATCTGCCATAAGTGGTTCCAGATGTCCCTGCAGCACCTAAAGGTGTTTAGGGAGACTTCGGGGGGGGGGGGCACATGTCAGTTACATCAGCATGATCTTGTATCTAAAGACATCTTGGACAGGCCATAACATGTAGAAGAGAGAGTCAAGATACAGGATGATCTTGACAGGCTGCAAAACTGGTCTAAAACAAATAAAATGAATTTCAATGGCGATAAATGTAAAGTTCTGCATTTAGGTAGGAAAAATCAAATTCATAATTATAGGTTGGGGGGACTTGTCTTAGCAGTAGTATGTGCTAAAAAGGCAAATGCAATTTTGGGCTGTATCAAAAGAAGTATAGTGTCTAGATCATGTGAAGTGATGGTACCACTTTACTCTGCTCTGGTTAGTCCTCACCTAGAATATTGTGTCCAGTTTTGGGCACCACAATTTAAGAAGGATATAGACAAGCTGAAACGTGTCCAGAGAAAGGCAACAAAGATGGTGAGGGGTCTAGAGACCAAGTCGTATGAGAAAAGGTTGAAGGAGCTGGGTATGTTTAGCCTGGAGAGGAGATGACTGAGAGGTGATATGATAACCATCTTCAAGTACTTGAAGGTCTGTCATATAGAGGATGGTGTGAAGTTGTTTTCTGTTGCCCCAGAAGGTTGGCCCAGAACCAACAGGTTGAAATTAAATCAGAAGAGTTTTTGGCTAAATGTTATGAAGAACTTCCTGACAGTTAGAGCAGTACCTCAGTGGAACAGGCTTCTTCAGGAGGAACGTCTTTGGAAGTTTTTAAACAGAGGCTAGATGGCCATCTGACAGAAATGTGGATTCTGTGAACTTAGGCAGATCATGAGAAGGGAGGGCAGGAAGGGTTGCCTCAGTGTTTAGTTCTTGTGTCCCTTTCTTACATGCCCAGGGAAATGCTAATTGCCATTTTGGGGCCAGGAAGCAATTTTCTCCAGGCCGGTTTGGCCAGGGATCCTGGAGGTTTTTTGTCATCTTCTGGGCATGGAACAGCGGTCACTGCGGGTATGGAGGGGGGGGTATTTGTGAATTTCCTGCCTTGTGCAGGGGGTTGGACTAGATGACCCTGGAGGTCCATTCCAACTCTATGATTCTATGTAGATTTGACTGTTCTTGGATTATGTATTTATTTAGATATATATATACTGCTTTTCTCCTCAATGAGAACTAGCGATGCCAGCCGCCAGGTGGGACCTGGGGATCCCCTGAAATTACAGGTCACCTCCAAACTACAGATATCAGTTCCACTCCCAAATCTTCAGGAGTTTCCCAACTTTGACCTGGCAACCCTAATAGAGACCCAAAGCAGCTTACAACAATCATTCTTCCTCCTCCAGTTTTATCCTCACAACAACTCTGTAGGTTAGCCTTAGAGAGAGAGAGCGGCTGGACCGAGATCAAGTAGCAAGCTTCTATAACAGAGATGGGATCTGAACCTGTGTCTTCTGCATCCTAGTCAGACATGGAAACCACTCCAACCTCATGCAACCAGTGGAGGGTGATAGCACAAAGGGTTTGGTTGATGAGGGAAGAGCCTGTTGTATAGGTATCGTGGCAGCCTATTCCGAAAAGGCCATTGAACAAGTCAGTCTGCTTCTGCCAGCTTAGTAGGGAAATGCTCCATTTTTTTTATGTTTTTCCTAGCATAAGGTCCAGTGGGGCCTGTCCCTTGCAACTCAAGTGGTGGAAACAATAAACGTTTGAGCCCTAGAAATAGTGCTGATATCTTCTGGCAAAATGTTCCATTTGTAAGTTTTTTAAAGGAAGTTCTGCTGGTGAAATGTCAAATATGCATTAAGGAGGACAGAATTCAACAGGCTGGACTGTGCTTTTCCTCGTACCAGAAGAAATTGAATAGCTATATACAGAGAGAAACTGCTTTCAAAAGTCAGTGGTTTAAAATGAACCACAATCTAGTAATAGAGTTTCCTATTCTTTTCAGTGAAAATTCAATAGAATAGAACTAACTTTTTTAACTGCCTGGGGAGGAATCCACTTGGGTGAGGGGATGGGGAGGGGGGATAGCCACACTTGTTTCAACTTCAAACATTTCTTCCAGTTTTGTTGTTGGGACAACACCTACATGTATACATTGTACTCAGATGTTTATTGAGATAATAACAATGTATCCTCAAAGCCTTTATGAGCATTTTAAAGGGAAACATATGTTTGCCAGCTCACTTTGCAATAGTTCCTAAATAATAGTTTATGTTGGGTGAATGATTACAAAATGCAGCTCATTCATCATTGCGATGACATCCGAAATCACATCTTCTTCTCATTTTTAAGGAAATAAATTAGCTCTATATTGGTGTCTTGACAGCTGCTCTGATTTATCCCTTTGGAAGTGCAGCCAAATATATATGGACTCAATATATAGCTCCTAAAAGAGTTAAAATATTATCTTGCTTTATTATAATCACCCCTGAGCTGTTATTGCAGCTGTATATCAACAAGGAAACAAATACAGTATGAGGAACTATCTGCTCTCCTTAGACTTGCATCTCTGCATTAATGTGTTCAATAAGCCAGTTGCACACTGGAGCATTTATACTGTAATTTTCACCGTTTCAGACGCAGCCTAGCCAGTGAGTGTTTGATAGTCATTTTAATCATCATATTGCTTTCCTGCTTTTCTCACTGTTACTGCAGTATGAGAGACAATTTACAAAACACACGTTCGTTGTTCTCAGCGCTATCTTGATTTTCTCATCATTCACGCTATAATAAATACTCCCGTGGCTTTGGGGAGAGAGGCAGAGAGGTAAATGCGAGGAGAATGTAATGTTAGCGCCATGGTGTCCCCCCCCCCTCAAAGAGCTTGGCAGCATCCACCCACAATCATGAAATAGCTTTGGCATTTACTCAGCACCCTTGAAACTCTGAAACCACTGCATATGATATATAATACTACTTAGTCTACTTGCTATTGCACTGTCTGCTTTTTATTTTGGAGCCTATATATAGGGCAAATATAAAGAGATGCCTTCTATGAAATCTGACCCATGGGCCATCTTTCTCAGGACCATCTGAAGGTTTTGTTGACACTGCAGGTAGAACTAAACACTGTGGGTTAGATCCTGACTAGATAAGCTATTTTGATCAATTCCCCACTTCCCACTGCAGACCCGTCTTCACCCCTCAGGGTTCCCTATCCTGAAGGAGCAGCGTTTCACGGAAATCAGTGGGTTGCAGGGGGGGGGGGGGGGGGGTCTATTCTGCCATTGGCAAATTTAGTCTGGATCCAACCCTATGGGAGCTTGCTCTGAACTCCAGGAGTGGAACTACAAATCACAGGAGACATGGAGCTGCCACCCAAAATGGTAGCCCTGTGTCATAAGAACGTAAGAGAGGCCAATGTTGGATCAAGTCAATGGCCCATCCAGTCCAACACTCTATCCCACAGTGGCCAGAAATACCAGGTGCTATCAGGAGGTCCAGCAGTGGGCCAGGACATTAGAAGCCCTCCCACAAGTTCTTCATCTCTCCCCTCTAACTTATAATACTGTGTACCCTGTGTTGTGGCATCAAGAACTGCATTTCCCGATTCCTGTTCCATGACAGCAGCACCGATAGAAGCACAAAACATGCAATGTCATCAGAGCACATGGCCAAGAAGAAGAGGAGAACTTAACTGCCTCAAGCAAATTTTGGAGAGTGGGGGGACCTCATCCTTTTAAACAAATAAGTACTTTTTACACAGAGATGTTGTTGGTAGGTCTGTCCTAAGAATGATTAAGCGGAGATGCTGAAGATAGAACCTAGAGCCTTACAAACAGACGCTCAGTTCCACCTGCTCCAAATGCTTACATTATTACATGACAGCCAGTGTGATGTAGCGGTTAGACCTTTAAACAAGGATATGAAAGACCCTGGTTCAAATAACCCGCTTTGTCATGGAAGCTTGCTGGGCGATCTTGGGCCAGTCACTCAATCTCAGCCTAACCTATCTCAGTGTCACAGGGTTGTTGTGGGGATAAAATGGAGGAGAGGAGAATGATTCCAGCTGCTTTGGGTACCTGCTAGAGAAAAAAAGCAGGGTATAAATGAAGTAAACAAATAAAATAAATACAAACAAATAAATGAGCAATGGTCCCACAATACAGCCCTGGTACATACAAGGCAGAATCTCCTATCTTTGCATAAACCAGGGAAGCGTACCCTGTACGCTTGAGGGATTCCATATGCATTTTAATTCCAACTTTTGTCCAAGGACCTCAGGACAGCATACTTAGCTTTGTCCCTCACCCCTATTTTTGTCCTTAGACTAATGACTGACCCAAGGTCAGTCAGTGAGTTTCACAGCTTGGAGGGGACTTGAATCTGTGTCTCTCAGGTCCGAGTCCAGCACTAACCACTAGACCATATAGGAGACACATCATTTTGCATGCACTCAGCACATTTGTTAACTTGAGGCTGCTTGAATCTCTACATACTATTACTCTAAGATGATGATTAAAAGAACCATTATATCTGGAGACATGTACAGAGTCTGTCTAAAAACACATTCTAGTTTCAAAGAGAAGGGTGAAGGTTCCCCCCCCTTGAAAAAAATCCAAACTAGAAAGATGAAAGAAAGATGTGATCCAAGCAAAATTTGTTTTACAAAATAGTGAAGAGCAGCGACTGAAGACCAGTAGGTGGCTCTACAGTCCTGTAGTCAAATATATTACCTGTATGGTTATTCGCTCAAAAGAGAGTTAATAAAGGAAGTGAAAATACTAGGTGTACCTGTGTGTCTGTCTCTTCTCTGTGTAGGTTAGCTTTATGCCAATACACAGAAGGGAAAACACTAAGATAATTATTGCATATTCCATTTTTAATGTTAACATTTAGTATTATTTTAAATTTTTATTACTACTGAAGCCATCAAACATTTTTGAAACTAATGCCAGATCAACTAGCTTTCTTTCAGAGGAAGAACTTAGAAAAACACATTTATATCACATTCATTGGATTCTGTAAGCTTAAGTATTGCTGATCTTCCACAGGAAGTATTATGAATAAAGCTCCCTGTATTAGACCCATCTCCTTTTTTAAAAGTCTCTACCAAGAAATCCATATCCTATTCTTTTGTAACTAGAGCAAACTTATATTTATTTTTTTGCAAATACTAGGCCAATTTTACTATGTGCATAATTTACTCTGGGTTTACTAGTTACGGGAAGTAAACATACAAAGCCCATTGGTCCATTTAATTTAGTCTTGTCTACATTGAGTGGCAGCATTTCTCCAGTGGACTAGGCAAAATCCAAGTGTCCTACTACTACACAGGTAATCCATACTGTAAAGACTGACATAGTCATTCATCTATTCAGCAAGGAGTGAGTGATACATATATAGCCCTGAGTACTGTATGTGGGATTTTTAGAACGCACACATGCACGCACACGAATCCTTTTTGCATATTTACATTCCACCCTAGCCTGGCAACCAGTGGAAGATTGGGGGGAGCAGCCATGAGCAATGGTGATGCTATTTTAATGAGCCCCATAGAGCATGAAGGTCCACCAACCAACATCTTTTGGTGGTCCCCGGCCCCTGCGAGATCTGGGCCCTGTGGGATTTATTACAATTCCACAGAGCCTGCAAGACAGAGCTCTTCCACCGGACTTTTGATTGAGGCAGTGGGCATCCCCCCCTCAGGCTGGCCCCCATCTGTAGCCTGGATCTTGAGATCTTGAAATCTTAAAGATCTTTTCAAAAAACTTTAAATCATAATACCATCAACCACTGAGGTACCTGTTTGTTTTTTTAATTAGAACTGTATGGCACATACAAATTATGTTATTTTATATCATGTTTTAATGTGGTTTTAATTGTATTATATTTTATACTGTTGGAACCCGCTCATCAAGGGGAGGATGGGATATGAATCTAAATAATTGGGTGATTTATATGTAGGAATACTAGAGCACTTTAAATATTTTTTTTTGGTAAACAAATTTTTATTATTTTCCATAAGCGTTTTACAGTTAACCATTTCCAATTTTCCATTATTCACCTATATCCCTTTCCTCCCCTCCCTCCTGTGGCTTCCCGCAATGCTTCCCCCTTACCCTCCACATTATTATATATCATCGATTATATCATTTTTCTTATCGTTACAGTTTTAAGATAACATCATTTAGCCTAATATTGATCTAAACATATTAAATTTTGTTTCACATCCCAGTTCTTTTCCAGATAAATTTTAAAGTCATTCCATTCTTCAAAAAATACGTTGTCTTCTTTGCCGTTCAACTTTTTTGTGATTTTGTCCATTTCAGCCATGAACAGAACTTTTTGTATCCAATCTTCAATCTCTGGTACTTTCTCTGTTTTCCAAAATTGTGCATACAACATTCTCGCTGTTGTTATTAAGTACCAAAGTAAAGTCTTTTTAGTCGTGTTCACTTCTTCTATTTTAAGACCCAAAAGCAGAATTTCGGGTGCTTTTTTAAAAGAGCATTTCAATATTTTTTGCATTTCATTGTGGACTTTTGTCCAAAAGTCTGCAGCTTTTTCACAAGTCCACCACATATGGTAAAATGAGCCCTCATGACTCTTACATTTCCAACATTTGTTTGACATATTCTGATTCATATTTGCAATTTTCTTCGGAGTCATGTACCACCTATACATCATTTTAAAACAGTTCTCTCTGACATTGGTACAAGTCGATATCTTAATAGAGTTTTTCCACAAATATTCCCAAGTTTCAATAGTCACTTCCCTATTCATATTTATTGCCCACTTTAACATTTGCTCTTTAACAATTTCATCTTCAGTATACCATTTCAACAACAGTTTATACATTTTAGAGATTTTTTTCCCCTCTCCACTTCCCCAAATATTTTCCATTTCATTTTTTTCTTCTCTAAAACCATATTTTTTTTAATCCGATCTGAAGAGATCATAAATCTGCATATATTTCAATCATTCATATTCATACTGAATTTCATTCTGCTTTTTCATTACCCATTCTGTTCCCTCTTTTTTAATTAAGTCTCTGTATGGCAACCAATCCTTGTCTCGCTGTCTTGAGTACGATGTTAATACTTCTACTGGTACCATCCACAATGGTCTTACATCCTTAAAATATTTTTTATATCTTGTCCATACCACAAACAATGCTTTTCTTACCAAGTGAAGTTTAAAAAAGCTATCCATTTTTATCTTATCATACCATAAATATGCATGCCAACCAAACCTACAGTCATGTCCCTCCAACCCCAATAGCTTATCATTCTCAAGCTTCACCCATTGTTCCATCCAGGTTAGACAGACCGCTTCATAATATAGTCTAAGATTTGGTAGCTGCAGTCCTCCTCTTTCTTTCGCGTCACAAAGTATTTTCATTTTAATCCTCGGTTTTTTGCCTGCCCAGACAAACTTTGATAACTCTTGTTGCCATTTCATCAGCAAATCTGTTTTGTTTAATATTGGTATTGTTTGGAACAGGAACATCAGACGTGGTAGGACATTCATTTTAATAACTGAGATTCTTCCCATCAAAGATAGATTCATGGTATCCCATTTCTTAAAGTCTTGAGTTAACTTAGCCCATAATTTCTCATAGTTATTTTTATATAAGTCTATGTTTCTTGCCGTTAACTCAATTCCTAAGTATTTCGTTTTCTTAACTACTTCACATTGTACCAGGTCTTGTAGCTCCACTTGATTCTGTTTGGTCATATTCTTGCAAATAAGTTTTGTTTTATTCTTATTCACATAAAATCCGGCCAGTTCTCCAAAGTCTTTTATCTTTTGGAATAGTAATGGTATAGAGCACTTTAAATATTGTATGGTTTTATTGTGTGTTTTAATGTAGCTTTGTTTTATTGTATTTTATCTATTTAATGTGGCTTTTACCGTATGTTAGCCGCCCTGAGCCGTTGGGAGGGTGGGATATAAATCTAAAAATTTATGTATAAATCTAAAAATAAAAAAAATAAAAAAATAAGGAAAACTTCAAAGTTACTTCAGTCCTAAGAATCTGGTGATTCCTAGTTAGGTGTGACATCACTTCCGAGTTTTCCTGTAAGTGATGTCATGCTGTCACATATGGCAATTTATTTTATTATTTTCTTTCTCACACTAGATTGGCAGCAGGTACAGGGCAACCCTACTCCAGTGAGCCACCATAAGAAAAAGCCCTCCTTGGTGTATGGTTAGGGTTGCCAACTCTGGGTTTGGAAATTCCTGGAGATTTGGGGCTGGACCCTGAGGAGGACAAGGTATGGGAATGGAAGGGGCCATGCCATAGAATAGGGGCATCATGCCATAGAATAGGGATGGGCACAAACTGGCTCATGAACTAAAGCTTGTGATGAATTTTGGGTGCTTCATGGTTCATGAACTGAAGTTCATGGCAGGTTAACTGGCATGATCTTTCCACAAACTTTCAAGCGGTTCATGGCACTTCATGGTGGTTCATGAATGGATACATTGCCAGACAGTCTCCACTCAATCAAAATGTTTACCAAACTTCAAAGCAACAAAGGGGAGGAACTTGGAGGGCACGTAGAGGAGCATCAGGGGGAGGTCCCCTGTGAGCTTGATGCCTCTTGCTTGCACAGGGTCCATTATACATTCCTGAACCTCCTGAATCTGTATCTGTCATTTCCCCAGAAAGCACTTTCCTGGGGGCACCTTTTTTTTTGGGGGGGGGCTGCAATTCAGACCCCATAAACCCAATCTTCACCAAACATGGAGGGCAGGTAGAGGAGAGTTAGTTGGAGATCCCCTGTCCCATTGATGTCTTTACCACAACACGAACGTCACAACCTGTTTAGTGCCTAAAAGTTCATGACAGTTGTCACGGTTCAGGTGGGGTGTCACCTGATGCTGCCACCACTCTGGTTCCAGTCTCCTCTGAGAAGGCCCAGAGCACCCTCCCAGGCCTTTAGACCTCCCTTTTGGCCGAATAATAGGCGTGAGGACCAGGCAGAGTGAACAATGAAAATAGTTTATTTTATAGGAGGTCAAACAAACAAGGTGCAGAATAATAACAGTAAATGGGTGAAAAGAAAAGAAATCAAATGCCCTAACACGTCTAAATATATACTGTCCCTAGCTCACTATCAAGCGGCCTCAAATGCCCTAACACGTCTAAATATATACTGTCCCTAAATATATACTGTCCCTCACTATCAAGTGGCCTTAGACTACTCACCCTTCCCTCAGGATGAGGGTTTCTTCCCCACAGCAGCCAGTCTCTTCTGGCTCTGTTCCCTGGGAAGAAGAATGGCTTTCCCTTTTGTACCAGTTCCTATATTCCCCAGCCTTCTTCTTCCCTATTAGTCAAAATTGGTGCCCAAACTTCCCAAGGCTTTCTGGGGTTTGTAGGCCCAGCCTCCCTTACTGCTAGTCAGGCTCCCTGGGCCTAGTATGCCTCTGGTGGCACAGCCCAGATCATGACAATAGTTCATGACGAATCACCACAAACCATGAACCAAACTGCATTTTTCTGGTTTGTGCCCATCCTTATCACAGAGTCTATTCGCCAAAGCTGCCAGTTTCTCCAGGAGAACTGATTTCTCTAGTCTGAAGATGAGTTGTTGTAATTCCTGGCAATCTCTAGACCCCATACAGAACTGGTACAGTGGGTTGGAGTGTCGGATTACGACTTAAAGCCTTGGATTCAAATCCTTACTCAGTCACAAAACTCACTGTATAGTGGGTAGTATAGTGGTACCAGTCACAAAAATCACTGTATAGTGGGTAGTATAGTGGTTGGACCAGTCACATCCTCTTAGGTTAACCTATCTTGCAGGATTGTTGTGTATATAAAAGGAATAAGGGAACAATTTTGTATGCTTTGGAAGCACGGAAGGGTAAATACGTAATAGATAGTTGTATGTTTAAGCATTTTGAATCTGGCTCCCGAGTATAATAGGCTAGGATTTTCAAATTCAAGATGTTCATGGCACTGATTTTTTTTTTTAAAAAAATCTATACCTAGACACACTGTAGGAATGTCTGCTTCATTGTCTTGAGGCTTCATTTCCCATAAACTGTGTTTCATTATAAAGTGCATACGTTCTCAGGGTTATTTATTATGCTGAGAAAACCAAAAGTCCCCTTTTAGTAAAGAATATTTTAATCTTCTGGCACCAGCTGGAAAGTTTTTTTGTTTGTTCTTTGTGGTTTGCATTGCCTGAGAGAGAAATGTCAGAGAATTAAATGCATGAACAATGACATGATAGCTAATGACCCAGGATTCACTGTACCACAGCCAAAACTTGTATGCCTACCAGTCACTGATTTAAAAAATAATAATAATAATGGAACCAAGCACATTAGAGTCAGAATGATTATGAGCTAAATGACTCAGGGAACATAAACCATTTGTGACTGGTTATTTTGTAAAACATTTATTAGCAACAAGCTTTGTGATGTCTTGAAATGACAAGAACCATCGTGCAGTGTGCTGTAGGTGAAACCTGGATCCAGACAAACATTCAGAAGCTTTATTCAAAGAAAAGTTCGTTAATGTTGAATTCACTTTCGTGTTCTTTGGATTGGCAGCCAGGTTTTACTATGTCAGCCCACTGCTCATGAAACAGAACTGCAAAACAGAATTCTATCCACTCGGTTTCACAGATCTCAGAATTCTTTTGGGAGGGCTTCCCATCAAAAGACAAACATCTCAATCTGATCCTTGAAATTTGTTATTAACTAACTTTGTTAAAAATAGACTTCTGCTACTTCAATATGATTTCATGACATCTCTAGAAGCTGAGAGTTAATTTTAACACCTTCAAAACACACAATTATAACTTGATATTCTTGCCTCTGATTCATCCATCCTGCTGTTCCTTCAGGTCCCCTATCTCCCAGGAGCAGCATTTCAGGGAGCAGTTTGAGTTCTAGAGGAATGAGGGAGGCATGAAATGTCTACTCCACTGGTGGAAATCCCTTCTGTCAGCAGACATGTTCCAGGTAATCCAAAATATAAACAATGTGTATCAAACAGCCATTCCACAGGCAACAAAACTAGGGAGCATAAAACAGCATCTTTGGGTCCATTATGATATGTCTTGCCAGTAACTGGATGATCAAATATGCAAGAAAAATTCAGCAATACGTAATTTCGGGAATATCTTTTTTAAAAAAATCAAAATGACGCTTATCTCATAGCTTTGATGAAATTAACAATGTCATCCTATCTTGAAACTTAAGGGTAAAGTTGACAATATATCTAAACAAAGTTGATGTCCCTGGACTTGAGATAATGTGTGGTTGTTATGTATTGAAACCTATGTTAAGCTTAAGTCTGAAACAGGATTGTAAATAGACCAATCAGAGCTGTGAAATATTCTGGAGGGAAGCACTCTGATTGGACCTTATCTGTAAATAGTTATTGGTTGTTAGCTAACATGTGGGCGTGGCTACCCAAGCCCGGACTGTTTAAAAGAGAGCCTGTTGCTCTATGTTTTTGTCTCGTATTGCCTGTGTTCTTGACTTCTGCAATAAAGCTGAATCACTTTGTTAAATGAGCTGCGCGAAGTCTCATACTTAACAGTAATAAAATGGTTAAGTGTCCTTAGGACAGGTCTAGCTCGCCATTCTTCCCAAGAAGACCCAAATTAAAGGACGACATGGGGCCACATCCTGATGATGAGTGTTAAGCAAAGCATCACGTCTCCAAAGCAAGGAGCCAGTCCTGGCTTTTCTGCACTTTATTGGAGCAAGAGGGGCTTAAGAATAACAGCCATTGTGAGGCAGTGTTGTGTAGTGTTGGGAGACACAGTTTCATATCCCCTCTCTGCCATGAAATTAACAGGGAGACCTTGGGTCAGTCACTCTCTTTCAGCCTAATCTACCTCAAAGGATTGATGTGAAGATGAAATGGAGGAGGGCAGAACCATGTATGCTGCCCTGCTCTCCTTGGAGGAAGAACATAAAAAATGTACTAAATAAATAAGTGGTCATCACCTTTATATATGAAAAGACCCCCTATCTGGAAATCACTACCTCCATCTCAGGAGGATGCTTGATTCTAGAATCTCCCAGCATTTTGCAATTGACCCCATCACATGGCAGCCATTTTGTGACTGGCCCCCAATGCCTCATGACAGCCATTTTGTGGTGGTATCCACTGCCCTTACTCAAAAATTCCAAAAGTACCCACAGACACAACAAGATTGGGGATCCCGATCTACGGAATCCCAGCAAAACAGCATCAATTTATACTTCTTTAAAAGTCTTCCTCATTAATATGGCACAATATGAATTCAGCTGGATGAATAAAGCAAAACTAAGATCAATAAGTTGAAAAGAGCGGCCAGGGTAGATAAGCATTTTCTTGTAGTGCAACTTTATCCATGGGTGTATCCAGGGATTTTGTCTAGTAACTTTCCCAGGTGAATTGCTGCAGTGATGGCTATGAAGAAGCAGCCCCCTTCCCCAGAAAAGAATAAAATCCACCCCAGTCCATCTATAAATAATTCTTCTAGATGCTAATCTGACATAGCAGTCTGTGCACACATCAGGCATCTATTGAGTGCTGTGAAGATAGCAATTATTTACTAATGTCTAGCAGGTGGAGTACATGTGGGAGCATGAGACACACTGAGGAAAGAATGCTTTATAGCACAAGGCACAAATCCTTAGAGTTGTCATCAGATGTTGACAGGTTTTTGAGCAACCCAGATAACAAGTGGTATCAATGGCATTAAAAGCATTGAAAAACTCTTCCACTATCCAATCAGTCTTTCCTCTTGGGTGCCAGCTACCTCCACAACAGGAGCTATAATATCTCTGTGCTCTTTTTAAATTCCAAAGAGAAACCTGCATCTGAAAACCCGTGAAAACCTGTGACACAGGGATATAGAAATTCGCCTCCCTTATAGGGCAGTTGTAAGGGTTACTGTGAAATACTTTGGACACTGAAATCATCTTAATCTCAAAAATTATAGAGTAAGTGCTGATGGCTGCAGGAGGCTGGAATGGAAGACATTTCTCTATGCTTCTCAAGAAGGCCCCAAAGATAAGAAACACTTTCACCTCCTTCCAGCTCTAGCTCCAGACTCCTCCTCCCTACCATGTCCCTTAAGGACTCACTTAACCAGCAACTGGAGCTGCCCCCATCCCATGGGCTGGGCTCTGTAAAATGCTCCCTCTAAGCTGTGGAGTCTCGTGGGCAAAAATTCTACTTTGTGAGCTACTGGCATTAAAGTGGTGAGCAAGTGATTTGGCTACTGCAGAAATTAGTTTGCTCTGAAGCCATCCTTCCTGAGCTAAAACAAAAATCTGTGATCTGGAGGCTAAGAAACTGTGAGCTAGCTCACACTAACGCAACTTAGTGGGAACACTGGCTCTGTCCCTCCTTGGTGGTCCAAGACATGACAGAGATCCAGCAGGATTCCCTCACTGCCCACAGCAGCCACTAACACTCTGCAAGTCCACCTAGCTAGTGTGACCACAACTGGGCCATAGACCACCTGTGGTGGAGCTGGCCTGGGGTCCTCATGTGTGTATGGGGAGGGCTCCCTGGCAGGGGTTTTGAGTATTGGTCCCTTCCTGGCCTTCCTGGCCTCCACAGCTTCCATGGCTACAGCTATATCCTCCCCAAGGTGTCCTGGGTCATCTCTGCTATGGATATTAAGTGCTGTGAGTATCTTGGGGGAAATGATGCACCATCTAAAGTTCCTTCTACATTCTTTCATTAAATTCATTTTTCAAGAAGACATGATAAAATGCATAATTGCACAGAATTTTAAATGTAAGACTGTCACCAATAAGTGCAGCTATGTCTGTAAAACCCAAGAAAGTCATTCATTTTTTTACAATCAGTTACCAGTAGAATCCCAAGGACTGCCAGTACGGCTAATAGAAGGAATATGGTTGTTCATCTCTGCTCTTGCAGTCACTTCTGATCCTCAGAAAGCAGATTTCCAGCATCGCAGGACAAATGGATGAAACAGGCAAGACAAGCGGTTTTGCCTCTTCCTCCTACCCACTGCACCTCCCCCCCCCCCCGCATGGCTATTAATCCATGTGGGTCTAGTAATCCTGGAGGTTGGGCAACATGTCAAAAGTCCCTACCTCCACTGGCAGTAGTTAGGATCCAAACCTCTACCTGGTGTAGATAATCAAGACATACATCATAGTACCTGCTGAATATGATTCAACATATCACATTTTATCCTGCCCTAAATTGGACCAATGAGGTCTATCATGCTTCAGTTGTTAATAGAGTTGCCAACTCTTGGATGAGAAACATCTGGAGATTTGGGGGGTTGAACCTGGAGAGGGGAGGGCTTGGGGAGGGGAGGGACCTCAGCATGGTACAATGCCATTGAATCCATCCTACAGAGCAGCCATTTTCTCCAGGGGAGCTGATCTCTGACAGCTGGAGATCACATGTAAAAACAGGAGATCTCCAGGCCCCACCTAGAAGCTGGCAACCCTAGTTGTTCAGGTGTGCTGTAAGTTTTATGGTCTGGAGAGTAAAAAGTGACGTTTTATGATTTGGAGAATGGAATTAGAGTAGGGTTGCCAGTTAGGAGATTCCTGGAGATTAGGGAACAGAACCTTGGGAGGGTGGGGTTTGGGAAGAGGAGGGATCTCAGCAGAGTATAATACCATACAGTCCAATCTTCAAAGCAGCCATTTGCTCCAGGAGAACTGATCTCTGTAGTCTGGAGATCACATATGAAAGTAGGAGATCTCCAGGACCCACCTAGAGTCTTTGTTGTTCAGTTGCTCAGTCGAGTCCGACTCTTCGCGACCCCATGGACAACATCACTCCAGGCCCTCCTGTCTTCCGTCGTGCTCCAGAGTTTGCTTAATTTCATGTTCGTTGCCTCAATAACACCATCTAATCATCTCATCCTTTGCCATCCCCTTCTTCTTTGACCTTCAATCCTTCCCAGCATCAGGGTCTTCTCCAGTGAGAGCTCCCTTCTCATTTGGTGGCCAAAGTATCTGAGCTTCAGCTTCAGTATCTGGCCTTCCAGGGAACAGTCAGGGTTTATTTCTTTTAGGATTGACTAATTTGATTTTCTTGCAGTCCAGGGGACTCTCAAGAGTCTTCTCCAGCACCATAATTCAAAAGAATCTATTCTTTGGCGCTCGGCCTTCCTTATAGTCCAACTCTCGCAGGTCAAATCTGAATGGCCTAGTGGTTTTCCTAACTTTCTTCAGTTTAAGTCTGAATTTTGCAATGAGTAGCTCATGATCTGAGCCACAGTCAGCTCCAGGTCTTGTTTTTACTGACTGGATAGAGCTTCTCCATCTTTGACTGCAAATGATATAATCAGTCTGATTTCAGTGTTGCCCATCTGGTGATGTCCATGTGTAGAGTCGCGCCTTTGCCCTGCTTCATTTTGTTCACCAAGGCCAAACCTGTCTGTTATTCAGGTTACCTTTTGACTTCCTGCTTTAGAATTACAGTCCTTTATGATAAGGAGGAAATCTTCTTTTGGTGTTAGTTCTGGGAGGTGTTGTAGGTCTTCATAGAACCGGTCCACTTCAGCCTCTTCTGCATCAGTGGTTGGGGCATAGACTTGAACTACTGTGATGTTGAATAGTTTGCCTTGGACCGAGATCATTCTGTCGTTTTTGAGATTGTATTCCATTACTACCTTTCACACTCTCTTGTTGACTAAAAAGGCCACACCATTTTTTCTACAGGATTCTTGGCCACAGTTGTAGATATAATGGTCTTCTGAGTTAAATTCACCCATTCCTGTCCACTTTAGTTCACTGATTCCCAAGATGTCGATGTTCAGTCTTGCCATCTCATTTTTGATCACGTCAAGCTTACCTTGATTCATAGATCTTACATTCCAGGTTCCTACACAGTATTGTTCTTTGCAGCATCAGACTTTCCTTTCACCATCAGACACATCCACAATGGAGTGTCCTTTCAGCTTTGGCCCAGCCGCTTCACTCTTTCTAGGGTTACTTGTACTTGCCCTCTGCTCTTCCCCAGTAGCATGTTAGATACCTTCCGAACTGAGGAGCTCATCTTCCGGCATCATATCTTTTAGCCTTTTGTTACTGTCCATGGGGTTTTCTCGGCAAAGATACTGGAGTGGGTTGCCATTTCCTTCTTCAGTGGATCACACTTGGTCTGACTTCTCTGCTGTGGCCTGGGAAACCTAAATTAGAGTCTGATATCAATGAGCAGGCAAAGAAGAGCTATTAAGCACAAGGTATAGATAGGAACTCTCAGTCTGGGGCAAATGATGCACTATATTCTTGGTGCTTGGGGGGGCCAACAGTGGGAGTGTGTAATGATTCCTTGTTTTACTGTGTGTGTGTTTCTTTAAATGTTTGGTTGGAGTGCAGTGATAGCAGAGTAGAGTGATTGAGAGAGACAATTGTGCTGTGATTGGTGGATGACAGAGTGTGGGAGGAGTTGTTTGCAATGAATCTCTGTGTGTGTCTTGAAGTCAGTTATGAAAGTCAGTTAGAGAAATCAGTTGGAGTGATTCAGTCAGTTAGTGAGTCTTAGAGAGAGTGAGATGACTCAGTTTTGTGTGGAGATTTAAAGAAGTCAATATATATGTCTTTACAATTTTAAGTGTGGAAGAGATATGAGAAGGGTCTGTGAGACTCTAAAGTTATAAAAGAGAATTAATACAAAGAGCTTTGCCAGTGTGGCTACTCAGTGAAAGAGTGATTCCTGCCAGAGAGGGATCTTATGATCAAAAGACTGTGTGTGATACCTTGCCAGTTTCTTTTACCGGTTTCTCTTCCCCGAAACAGTTACACTTAACCAGCAACTTATTTTTGTTCCAAAATTCAATAAATCATATTTTGTTTGAGTTTAACCCAGAATTCAGTTCAATCATTCTTCAGGGCCACAGAGACCTCTGAAAAGCCCATACCCTGGTTCAGATTACCAACAATAGCTGATGAGAGAAGATTTGGAATTTGTTTAAATTCCTGGTGGCAGCATAAACTATCCTGTTTGTGAACACAAAGTATAATTTAAGTGAAAACCAGTACTCCCCAAATAAGAGAATGCCACAGAGGGCTTCTAGTGTCCTGGCCCCACTGATGGACCTCCTGATGGCACCTGGTATTTTTGGCCACTATGTGACACAGAGTGTTGGACTGGATGGGCCATTGGCCTGATCCAACGTTAGCTTCTCTTATGTTCTTATAAGAGCTGGATAGAGCAAGATGAAGGTGGCTAGCCTTGGGCTTCTTACAGAAAGCCTCTGACCTGACCTGGAAGCATTTACTTTGGGCTTCCAGCCAATAAGGGTGTGGAGTGTCCTGTAACAATAATAACAGAACACTCATTGGAGAAACTAGTAAAAGTTTCCAAGCTAAATCGCTGAAGCTTTTACCTTGAGATTTATATTCCAGCTTGAGAAGGCCAAACTTTGTAGATATATAAATGTTGGCTATCCAAATGATCCAAAGAGCTCTAAGGCCATATGGACATATGAGGCTGTATATTGGGGCTGGTTACTACTAAATCTGGCAGGAACATATTCTATTTTTTAAAATGCCCTGCTGTGTATACTTTGTTTTAAAATAATGGCTACAAAACATTCCTTCCCTGAAAATATTCTCACTTTAGGGTCCTTATTGAACAGATGGGAGAATAAAGCATGTGCAATTCTGGAACAAGATCAAATGTAACTGGAATGAAATCATGCCAGAATATTTCATAACCCACCAGTGGAGGATGGTGATGATGATTATGCTGTTGTGGAAACAGGATTCTCAACATGTAATTTATTTGTTTTAACTATTTCTATCCTAACTCTCTGAAATGAATTGGTTCTCAACCTCAGCTTGCAAAAGATTTTAAATACAAGGTATGCTGTAGAAGTAGGGTTGCCAGACCCCCTGCCCCCAGCCGCCGATCAGCTGGCCAGCGGGGGACTGCAAGTAGAAAGAGGAAGGCCCAGACCACATTGCTGGCATCACACAGGAAGTGACATCACAACAATGACTTCCTGGCAATGCTATGCTATTAAGGCAAAAACTCTATGGTAAAAGCTGGTTTTACCATAGAGCTTTCCCCCCAAAATAACAGAACATTGCCAGGAAGTCACTGGCATGATGACATCACTTTCTGTGCAACACCAGTGATGTGGCCTAGGCCTTTATCTTTTTCCTGGTAAGCCTCCCATCCCCTGCTAGTTGCCAGGAAGGACCTGGTAACCCTTTTTAGAAATTACAAAGAGAGTCCTGACTGGTTTCCTCAGTTCCTTGACCTAAATTTGTTTGTCTGAGCTTGGGAGGAAAGTGAACCTGGGGAAATAATTGTCTTTGTCTCATCATTGTGGTCAAATGTTACAAAAGATGATGCACTTAAGAAAGTGTTAATGTTTGGAGGAGAGGCCACTGGCCTCCTAGGATTGTCTGTGAAGAAGCAGTTATGGTGTTGGTCTTAGGATGGCTGCTGGAGTTGTTGCACTTAACACGCTGTAGACACAAGTTGTATTATATGTAAATAACCCTGTTGAGTTCCTTCATAATCAGATAAGATCAGTTCTTTGGGAAACCTTGAGCACCTTTCCAAGCTCCCATTATAACAATCTTCAGATGCTTACAAATCCTGAGCCTGCTGGTGAGCATAAGGAACTGGAGCTTTAAGCAGGAACCTCAGGTTCTGAGATCGGGACCATGTCTAACCTGCTACGGTGGATTGTTCCTTAGTGATTACATTCAGATGGGCAGCTCAATCTGCTGTTGCCCCACCTCTAATTGAGCCATTTTATTTTGTCCTGATCAGACTCACCCCTTTTAGCACTCTTCAAAGCACTTCTATGTGATCAGATGGCAGCAGGCAGGGAGTTAGCCCGTCGGCCTTTTTTTTTTTAAAGTTTGTCGTTGGAGCATGCCCACAAGCACTGATCAGCCTGCTGGAATATGTATTTCATGGGGCTGTCAACCATTTTGTTTACAAAGTTTGCCCTCTGAGCAAGCACACAAGCGCTTGCTGAGACTCCTGGGATATGGAGTCCACTACCATCCTCCCTCTAATCTTTTCGATTCACACCTTCCCCAAAGGACAGGAAAACGCTGTTTTTCTTTGAGAATATTTAAAAAGAAAAAGTTTTGAGCAGCCCCCGGGGGGGTGGGGGGTGGAGGTGCATATATGCAGTTATGTGCTCCTCGCTAACTAGTAAAAACAAATGGCAGCTGGAAAACAAGAGACCAGTCAGACCTGCCTGAAGGCTTTCATGTGCAACAGAGCAATCAGACAACAGGAAATCCATTTTGGAAGCAGCTCAGACCAACAGGACCGGACTTTCTCAGGCATCAAAGAAACACACAGCAAAGGGGGGTGGGTGGGACTCAGATGGCTGGGGCATGACAGACAGATGTTGCTGTCTGATCGTGCACTTTAAATCTGTAGGGGAACAGCAACAGCAATGGAGGAAACTGCCCATCTGAATGCAGCCTATGGCTCAAAATCCACTTCTGATGTGGAAGGGAATAGGGATGTGCAGTATTGGCCCCTGTGACTGGCCAGCATTTGGCACTCTGATATCTCTGGATAGGCCAAGA
Source organism: Gekko japonicus (assembly GCF_001447785.1). Taxonomy (NCBI): domain Eukaryota; kingdom Metazoa; phylum Chordata; class Lepidosauria; order Squamata; family Gekkonidae; genus Gekko; species Gekko japonicus. The sequence continues at coordinate 1,188,403 of NW_015161961.1, forward strand.
CTATTATAAGTATTAAAAGCCCACTGTAGGCATCAATACATATAATTCTCAACATGGCCTCATCTGAGGATACTTAAAATTGGAGGTTGGGTCCATGAACAGATCGTTTTACAAACATTATGCAGACACCTCCCTCCTGCAGAAGACTTCCTGCTATCCATTCAGGATGTTCCTGGGGTCCCCTACAACAGGAAAAACACTTTGGGGAAAATTTGGGGATGAAGCATGAGAAGGCAGGTGAGGATGTTGCATTCCACCAACAGGAATCTCATCCACCAGTGGAGATATTCCATGGGATCTTGTTCACAAAAGGGATAAGTTATGGAGAATCCAGAACTTTTCAGTTGAATCAGGACAAGTAAGAAATTTAAAATAATTCCTTGTACATCTTCACTCAAGCAGAGAACCTTTTACTTGACAATGTACCAGGAATTCCTTTTTCTGTGTATTAAATGTTCTTACACAGCAAGCAAAATATTGTTGAAGGCTGACCTTGTTCTGTGTTGTGTAGCTACCTCGCTTTTATGTCTGGCAAATTTAGCTTCTTTCCATCACTTACTGGTAGTGTTTTTCCCCCTACCTGTAGCTCAGTTCACTTCATATTTCTCTTATTTTATTTCCATTTCCAAATCAAATATGCAGTATAACCCACAAAAAGGAACCCACAGAGCTTTGCCTCTGTGCAATTCCTTCAAAGAATGACAGATTACAAAATGAATAATAATGGGTAATATAGTTAGCATATATCTCTTAAAGAATTTTACCCTCCAACTATAATGGAATTTTGTGATATGCTCATATTATATACCAGTTATCAGAGAAAGCAGACAGTTAAAATATTTCATTTGGCCATAGGGATGATCCAATTTTCCCTTTCCATTTCTTTATTGCTCTGGAAGTTCTCCTTGTGTTACATTCCACACCTCCTTAATTCTGCTTTATCCAATTATAACACAAATTCTGGAACTGGAGTTTGTTCAGTTTGCCACAGTTTTTGACTAATTTTTATCTCTCCCCTCTCCATGTTATGGCTGTATACATGTATGTACACACTGATAAAACACACAGAAGGTGATCTCCATGGGACTGCACATCTCATTGCCTATGTTTTTGTGCACATGTGTGCTACACATCTGGACTGCCACCTGCTATCTTGAGAATACTGCACAATTCATTGTTGACAGCCAAGTACTACATTGCCACTGCATTTGTTCCAGTTTCTTGGTCAGGGACTCACACCTGAAAGAGTTACAGCAAGGGTTCTGGAGATTACAATACCCACCCAATGAATGAAAGAAACAAATCAGCCAAGGCAGAGTGGTACCCAGAAATAGTGTACTACAACTCTAGCTCCAAAGAGGTAAAATCAGAGCACTACTGTAACTACCTACGGCTCAAACCAACAAATCATCACCTACTCTGGATAACGATGCTTCTCTCTTGAAGGCTTTGGAGGTCAGGCCTTTCCTTGCTTACAGGGAGCCCTCTAACTGAAGGCTCCTCTTACCAACAATGGGCCACCTAATGGACACAGAGACCCAGTGTTCAGATCTTGCAGCAAACCAAGATGCTAACTCTATTCCTATATACACTTCTGGCCGTAGTATTACAGGATCTAGTAACATCAGCTCTGCCATCTTGGGCTCACCTACTTGCTTATCATACAGTGTGACAGCAATGCACTTCTGCCCTCCACACTGGACAAACAGGTCCGTCTCTATACAACAAAACAAACTGACACGAATCTGCAATTAAAAACCCCAAATACTCAGAAACCAGTGGGGAAACATCTCACTTGCCCTGGCTGCTCTGCTGCTGATCTGACAGTCACTGTTCTTCAATAATAGAACTTCAGTGGGAGACTGATCTGTAACGTTAAAAGGTTTCTCACTAACTCCCCCCCCAATAAGCAGAGACTTGTGATTTCTGAATCACTGCTAAGGCAACCCTAAAAACAATTTCCTGCCAGTAAGCCCCATCGGAGTAGGATTCTAAGTACGGTATATCTGCTTAGGATGGCACAGTAAAGTTGTCAACTAGCTGAACTTGTGAATTGTCCTCTGTATTTTTCTTGATTAGATTTTAATTTCACAAAATTACTCTCCACCTTCTTCTTCCTGCACTTATAGCCTCTTGACCCTGCTCTTTATTGGTTTCCATACCTCACACATGGAGGATCCACTCATTGTATCTACGAAACAGGCTTTAGACTGTAAACGCTTTGAGTGGAATAAATGTTGCTAGTGTGTAAGGTATCACAAGATCCCTACTTCTTTTTGCTGCAATAGGCTAATATGGCTCCCTCTCTGAAATTATAATATTAATTATGATGCTTTATTGTTTTTCTTGTAAGAATGAATGAAATGGAGGGAAAGTGCTAGAACCTCTGCCTTTCTGCAACACTATGCGGTGTTATTCCCAAGTGCCAAGAACCATATGTTTTATGTCCACGTATCTGAACACTGTGATAACATTCAATTTCAGTTTTGTAATTCATATATTGAGTTAAACTTTTATTGATCACTCAAAAGCTAAGAGCCCACTTTTGATCTTAATGACTATGGGAAAGCAAAAGTGTGCCTGATAGCCACATGCAAACAGCAGGGGTTACACATCTCTAAAAAGCTACTAAAATAGTTGGCACGTTTACCTCATGCATTCCCCAGTCACTTTTTTATGTTGTCATAATTGCTGCCCAGGTAGACTCATTTCTGTCAAAACAGGCTTTCAGGTATTAGTCACACGCAAGCGATTGGCCTGGGAGAGGGACGGATCGGGGGTGCAGCAAACGGGCGCGATCTCACCGCAGCATCTGGGAAGCAGTGTACACCAGTCCCCGATCCGTCCCTAACGGCAGTAATCCACTGGGAAAAAAACCACCTACTGAGGTGGACTTACCCGAAAGGCCGCGGCAAGCATGGCCGTGGGATCGCTGGTGCGTTCTTCTGCCGGCACATCCCAGGCTCCTGGCCAAACTACTGTAAGCTCTTGGATGATTGGCTACACTAGGGGTGTGTGGCCTAATATGCAAAGGAGCTCCTGCTACCAGTAGAGCCCTGCGTGCATGCGCAGTTCGGCAGCCTCCCTCTCCCTACCGTCGCTTCTCCCGGCATCTGATCGTGCCGGGGAGGTAATGCGTGGCAGCTCAGGGGATTGATGTGATGCTCCATCACCAAGCCACAGGCCTGATAATGAGAAACCTGACAGCAATTCTTGCATTTAGGTTATCCAGTAATACAGTTCTCAAACTGTTACACTATTGTGTGTGTGTGTGTGAACTCTTCAGCATGATGTGCACAACCCTGTTAGGTAGGTTAGGCTCAGAAAGAGTGACTAGCTCCAAGTCACCCAGAAAGCTTCCATGGCAGAATGGGGATTCCAACGTGAAGTCTTCCAGATCCTAGACCAGCACTCTAAGCACCCTGCCTAGGGTTGCCATGTCCTTCCTGGATACTGACAGGGAATTGAGGGGACTTAACAGGAGCGAGGCCCAGAGTATGTTGCTGGTGATGTAGCAACATCACTTCCAAAGTGTGCCATAGAGTTTTTGCCCCAGATTGCACCGACACAATGATGTCACTTCCAGTACATAAGAAAAGTAATGCCTCCTTGCCGGCAATGTCGCCTGGGCCTCCCTCCTGCTCCTGGCAAGTCCTCCCACCAGTCAGTTGATTATGGGGGGCGGGGCCCAGAGATGGGGATCCCTTGCTTCTAGCGGGGAGCTAGCAAACCTAACTACTCCCCACTGGTTATCTACAGCAGCTCTACACAAGCACCTTGCTATGAAAAGGGGAGCTGCCCTGAGTTCAGATTGAAAGCACTCAATACATGCTTAGGGTATTCCTACACTGTCCTGCAGCGTACCCAAATAGCATTTTGTTTGCCAACCTCCAGGTCGGGCCTAGAGTTCTCCTTAAATTGCAACTGATATCTGGACTACAGAGACCAGTTGCCTTGGAGTCAATGGCAGCTTCAGAGGGTGGACACTATGGCATCGCATTCCTGACGTGCTGAGCTTCCTCCCCTCCTCAAACTCTGTCCTCTCACAAGTATTGCCTCCAAATCTCCAGAATTTATCCAAGCTGTAACATCAGTTTCTGCATGCTGACTTTATATAAATCTCTGTGTGTGTGTGTGTGTGTGTGTGTGTGTGTGTGTGTGTGTGGGACCTAAAACCTACTTATATCCCTACCCATGTCTTTGTGTATGCTTGAATGGAAACAGATCACCAATCCAACTGTCCTAAAGAAACAGCATTTCCTGTCTCTTCACTCCTAAGAAACTCCTGTCTCAACACTGTTTGTGTCTCACAGACACAACAGCTGGCTGAGCTTTTGATAATGTGTGTGGATTTAGTGGGAAGGAGGGATATTCTTAGCTTTCTCTAGATGGAGAGAGAAATAGATATGACTGTTATAGAGGGGGAAAAGTAGAGTCAACAGTGGTCTAAGTGCAGGCAAATCTCATTAAGAACAAACAGAATGAAGGTCTATTATACCACTCTGGCTCGGGAACTAGTTTGTTCATTTCACCAATCAATATTTTTCATATTGCATTGAATGTCCAGACAAGAACAAGCATTAAGCTCAGGGTTATTACCTTCCCTTTGAAAACTCCATTCGGTAAAAAAATCGAACTTATGACGCTTGTTTACTGAAATCAGATTGTTGCCTGGGTATGCTGCATCTTTATCTAATACCCTTGTCAGCTTCAGCCCAGGCATATGTGAAACTACCCTAGGGAATCCCACTTCTAAAAGTTTTCACTTGTGGCATTTCAGTGGGAAAATCTGTAAGTTCATTAAAATGTTTAGACACCATTTCATCATCCTCTGTGACCAGTTCCCCACTTCTATTAAAATAAGCTTTTGAGCACATTTAGTTTCATTTGTGATCACACTGCATCATGGGCTCTGTAGACTTTCAGCTGCATAAGGAATCATTCTCTTGCATCTGCATTTCACTGATAAGAAAGGAGATGGTTTGGTATGAACATTTTTCCAGAGAATAATAAGGGAGATCCAGAATAAGAGATTTGTGTACAGGGAAATGTGGAATATACTGAAACCAATGCATTATATACTATGTCCTTTCAGGTCCTGGCTCCTTGAGGCCTCTGGCAGATGGTCTGGGCTGCTACAGGGTGTGATTTTCTCTGTGGAGGCAGGATACATGGCCTCAGAGTTGGGAGGAGAGAGGGTGGGTTAAGCCTCACCCAGGTCCCTCTTCCTCCCCCTCGAGCTCTATTGCTGGCATTCTCCTGTCTTTCTCTCTGGCCACCTCCCAGACTTTCATAGGCTCTCAAGCTCTTCTTCCCCAGCTGACTACCTCGTCTCCACTTAAATCAGCCAACCCTAGCCCCGCCCCTCTCTCCTGACTCAGGGTTGTACTGTCTGCAGAGGAGTGAGGCCAGTAGGCTCTTCAGCTCTTAACTACCTCCACCTGTACCCCATCCCTTCTTTATCACCTTAGCATTGGGTGGGGTGGATGGCCAGGCCTCCACAACCTCCCTTTGCAGCCCCCATTCCCCAGGGTGGGAGGTGCAGTATGGGCTTAAGGAACCTTCCCCTGCGTCCTGGGCATCGTCTGACTCCTCATGAGGCTTTCCCAACCTTGGGGGCTGTCTCTCCCATTCTCTCCCCTCTTGCTCGCACCAGTTAGGTCCTTGTTGACACTCCTTTCTGCTGCTCCCCCATGTTTGGTGATGGGCTTGGTTTCCCTTACTGCCTTCAGCCCCCCTGATCATCCCCTGAGGAAGGGAGGAGGTCACCAGTGCCAGGACGACCTCTGGACACATCCTCTGTAGCCTGTTACTATGTACATTCATTTGGAGATGTCCCCTTTAGTCCAATGGGCCATACTCTCATTGATGGTGGAAAGTGCCACCTCATGGAGACCTATAAGGTATACAAGGCAAGAAATGAGCAGAGGTGTTTTGCCATTGCCTGCCTCCATGTAGCAACCCTGGACTTCCCTGGTATTTTCCCATCCAAGTACTAACCAGGGGTGACGCTGCTTAACTTCCAAGACCTGACAAGATCAGGCTAGCCTTGGCCATCCTAAGTGCTCCTAATGAAGTGTGCATAGGATTGCAGTCTTAGAGAACAAGCCTATGCAAATCTACTCAGAAGTAAATTCCACGTTATTAAATTGGGTGTACTTTAGGAAAGCGTTCTTAGGACTGCAGCCCCAGTGTGTTCTACAGTTCCTCCATACATTTAAATGGATTGTTCTTCCATCAGCTCAAAAGATATCCAGAGGTGGTAGCTTCCTGTGATTATTTCACTCTAATACCTTTCTCGGCAATACACATCTTCTGAAGGCGAGAAGTAAAAACTTGCTTTATGTTTTTTATTTTGTTTTATTTTGTAGGCTGCCTCGGGCAGGCTCACTGGAGAGGTGTCACACAAATGGTATTTTTTTTAAAAAAAGTATTGCTGCCCAGTCCTCCCCAATAGGAGAGAGTTCCAGATTGTTAGGGCAGCTGCTGAGAATCTCCTGGTCCTGGAAGAGTCATAGTTATATCTGTTGGAGTGATAGTTTAGCAACATTATGTATTGTGTCTGATTTTTTTTTAAAAAAAACACACAATTTGGAGCCTTTGGAAGTCAAGAGAAAGGCTATTGATTTCATGTGGATTTATGTGTTAAAGCCACTCATCAGTTAGAGGACAAGCACCAGTTGCCTTCATCCTAGTAGGGCAAGAATAACCTCAGTAACTGAACAAATTGTGCAAGAATATAAGGGGATGAGCCCGTAGTGTCAGATGGATGGACAATTAGTTTCAGATGGTGGCTTGGATCCAGACTAGAATTCTGCCCACAGAGCACAGATTTCTCATTCCCCCCCCCCTGCAGAACTTGAAACGCTCCCCAAAGTCCTGTTCCAGGGGTGGGAGTGATGCAGGAACAGGATTTGTAGAGGTATTTCAGGTTTCCATGAGAGAAGGACAGAGGAAATCATACTTCTTGGGTAGTAATCCTTGCATTCACAGAAATGTTAGACTGGATTCAACCTGCCATGATGGGAAACTGCAAGACAATATGCATGATGTGAGAAAGGATACTCTAGTCATGTTGGCTAACAGCTTTATATGCATATCCAGCTAGCCCATCACCCCATGCTTTTAGGAATGGTTGTGGAGGAGTGGTCAGTGAATGCCTGTTAGCTAAGATAGACAACAGAATGCCCACTTGCTACAGAAATTCCAGCATATTAAGCTTGGGCTGTGCCATAGCTGTATGCCTTTCTCTGTAGACTTGACATATATTGCTGGTTTTGACACCAGGACCAGTGGAGGATTCCAGGTGGCCATGACGGACCTTTTGCCATGTGCCCAGTTGATGTGTAGTTATAGCAGTGCCTTACTTCCAGTTTCTCGTTGGATGAGATTCAAATTTCTTATTCCTATTTCCCACACAAGAGCCTTTTCACAGTGAGTCATTGGGGAGATACTGTTCTGTGAATGTAGTTGTATGTTACAGTCCTAGTCTTCGATCCTATAAATGAGTTCTACGCACATTAGATTGCTGTGTCTGGACTCTGGAGCACGCTTCCTTTTCCTCCAAGACTTCCATCTGCACAAGGCCTCACTTTAGGCCATTGATATTGTATAAACAGAAGCTTTGGAGGAAGAAGCAGCACTCTCCATGACAGAGACTATCTCGTGCACACAGAACTTGTTCATAGGATCCAGTCCTTAGAGTCTATGCTGCCCTCCCCTGCAAAGACATGCTTCTTGGAGCACAGTGTTGCCAACATCCAGGTGGTGGCTGGAGATCTCTTGCTATTATATCTGATCTCCAGGTTACACAGATCAGTTCACCAGGACAAAATGGCTGCTTTGGAAGGTGGACCCTATGGCATTGTACCCCGTTGCAGTCCCTCCCCTCCCCAAATCCCACTATCCTCAGGCTCCACCCACAAGATCTCTAGGTATTTCCCAGCCTGGAGCTGTCAATGCTATTGGAGCATTATAATCTCTCGGGGACATGCATTCTTGTGTGAGAGAAGGGCTGGGCTTGGGGGTGTGTGTGTTATACAGCTAAGGGAGATGTAGAGATATCTGAGTGATATGCTTGTGCTGTCCATGCTTCCTGGAATGTATCTACCTGTCCAAGGTGTGTGTTTGCAGGAGGGAAACTGTTCAAGAGTAAGCAAAGTAATTCAGTAAGAATTACTTTGAAATGGGCCCCACATTGCCAGAGTATGACGGTCTTCATGCAGTTCTGTTCTCTGAATGATCTAAATTTATAGAATTGTTTTCCTGTGTAGGAGCTGCAGGAATATACAACTTGAATTTAACTTGCATGGAATATTTCTTAAAATGTAGGTTTCATCATTTTATAATATCTCCATGGCAGTAATGCAATTGCAAGCTCCTCCGAATGAATGACAGCTGAAAGCAAACAACGCATGCATGTGAAACAAATTGATTTAAATGACTTTTCTCTCCCCCCCCCCCCACTGAATACCCATTAGTGGCAAAATGTTTGGCATTGTTTACGGAGCACTAATTGTCTGCATGAAAAGGAAAACCTCATGCAAGAATCGTGTATTGTAGTAAGAACACAGCAGTGAACAGTTTTAGAATTGCTCCCATTGTCCTGAAGGCTTTTCTGCTGTTTCCCCCCCTTGCTGATAACAAAGGAAACATTTCAGAGTCGTAATGGAATCGTTAAACACACATTACAGCATATCACATTCATAAAACGGGAATATTTATTTTTGAATTTGCAGGGAAACAGAATCACTGGAAATGCTGAAAAACTTGGTGTCGCATTCCACAGCCTTTTTCATGGTTTCTTTACACCCCTTGGTTCATGGGGATCCCTGCATCAGAACAAGAGGGTCATGTCATACCCCCCCCCCCAGTCCTGCCTTATATGTATAAAGAAGTTAATTCCTGTCCATTGCTTCTTTTGGCAGCTTCCTTGTCAGCTGGGCTGCAATGACTGTGTATCCATAAATTATTAAACCACAAGTGGCTATTACAATAATCTATTTTAAATTCCCACATAAAACGGATCATAGAACTCTACCCTGGGATTCCTGCATAAAGCCTTATTTCAATAGAACTGAACACAACTTCGAGAAGTACAAGCATTTCAGTTGTCACAATTTCCACTGCTGAAAAACTCTTCCGCCTTTGGCTGTAGCCCTCCCCATTCACACAACATATCTGTCTCTGTGTGGGACAATATGGGTAGAGGGGGAGGGGCTATCATGCACATTGATCCTATCCCCTCGCCCTCATCTACAAGGGTTCGTATCAGTGTGGGCTCAGCTCCTGTGTGCAAAGAATATGTTTCCTGGCTCTCTCCCCATGATTGGGAGCAGCATTCTCAAATAGAAGGAGGGAACCTATACCCCTAGACCCTTTGCCTACAGGGCTGGGGGCGGGCCCACAGTGCTTGATCATAGCTAAGACAAGACCAGCATACTTGATGTCAATCTGCTGTTTATGGACGAAGAAGAAGAAGAAGAAGAGATTGGATTTATACCCCGCCCTTCACTACCCAAAGGTGTCTCAGAGCTGCTTACAAACTCCTTTCCCTTCCCCCTCCCCACAACAGGCACTTAACTACTTAACTCCTTCGAGGGGGCAGAAATGGAGTACAGATGTGTGGACTCAGTGATGCAAATGGATGACATAGTCCACTACACTGTAGAGTTCTTCAGCACCCTCAACCCTCCTGGCTTCCTAGCCCACAAGCTTCTCCTCAAAGTGGGGGCTCCAGTGATGCTGCACAGGAGCATCATCAAGGCCACACTGCTCACCAGCAGTGCTCAGGGAGAGTCAGTGCTCATACCTCACATACCACTCATACCATCAGCAAAACCCTTTCGAGTTCAAAAGGCTGCAGTTCCCCCTCACGGTCTGCTTTGCTATGACCATCAACAAGTCCCAAGGCCAGACACTGAAGGTGGCAGGAATTGACTTAACAGATGACTGCTTCTCACATGGACAGTTCTATGGGGCCTTCTCCAGAATGAGCTCACCAAGCAGCTTGGTGATCCTAGCACCTGAGGGCAGAACCACCAATGTGGTCTATAGAGAGGTCCTTCAGTAGAGAAAGAAAAAAGTGTTTATGTCATACTTCATTTTTTACACTACAGTCTTCTCCTTTAGAATTCCTACAAGAAATGTTACATTTCAAACTTCACATCATCAGTATTATAACTGGATTTACGGAACTTAAATACTGTAGCAAAGCACAGGTACGAGGCTAGTATGTGTTCTGATGTTAATGTTCCACATGCTCAGCCTTGCAAGATGAGCTCCATACTTAACAAAACTGTGTGGCAGAGTCTTCCATGGACTTCAGATTTCTGGTGGGGGATTACATCTGTGAATCCCCCTCCAAGTACAAAACCATCAGGGAGAAATGTTCTACTCTCTCTTGACACACTGGCTTTCTTTATATGTGGGAAAGGTTTCCCCCCCTCCTTTTTAAAGTGTAGACAAGGTTTTCATGTGGGAGAATTTTTTTTTAAAAAAAATGCAGCCCTCCCACCAGTCTGAAGAGGTACTTCCTGGGAAGAATTCTACCACATTGATTTTGTCACCTGTGTAGATGAGACCTAAGTTTTACATTAGTCACAGCTTCATCTTGTCACTTCAGTCCTGAGTTTCGATCCAGCCCACACATTAGGATGTGTCAGAAATGAAAAATATGTGCTGCAACAGTCAGACTCTCCCACATGCCTTTGCATGTAGGGGTCTGGTACTAATAAGCTCAGAAAACAGTTCACCAAAGGAAACATTCATTTTAAGAAATTAAAATTAGAGGCTTTACACAGGTTATTAAATATTGTTAGGATCTGTATTAAGTGGAGATGAATACAGCCCCTCCCTGATATTTCATCAATCTTATTCTTTAACTTCCTTCACAATGCCTCAGCTATTTAGCCTGGATAAGAATTTCCAAATCAACCATAAATTGCACTTTTACTCTAAGCCAAGCAGTATTGGAATATTCAGATTGTATTACATGTGTACTCCATCAATAAAAGAAATTCCAGAATGTTATCAAAACTCTTTTTGTTTCCTTCAAAGTTTTTTAAATGTTTTACCGCAGAAAGCACCTCCAAATATTGTCCCAGACAGATAAGTCACAGCCTTGCACCTTCTATTTGAGCACAGACACCGAGGCCGAATTCAGACTGGCAGTTTGCAGTGCTACGGAGTCACTGCAAAGAAGACCCAGAACAGAGCCGGAACAGAGCCGGAACGGCTTGGTCCCGTTATTTCTGTTCACACAGCAGCAAATGAAGTGGGAGGATACCGTGAAGGAAGCGCAAGGGAGCGCTGGCACTGTAGGGCTGCCCCTGGTGGCTGTTGGGGCTGTTTCGGTGATTGGCTGCAAGTGCCTATATGCATGGGCACATCAGCAAATAGGGCAGGACCGCGCAGGCACTGCCAGCATTGGAACAGCCGGCACCTATTATCAACACCTCCTTTGTTCCCGCCTTGCAGCGCTTGCCTTCACACAGTCAGGAACCGTAATCAACCCGCTCTCCACACATTCTCTACCCGGTTTGCTACCACTTCCACGTGGTACTTTTTAAACTTGGGAGGGGAGCGCTGCAAAATGGCTTGAGTATGGCTGGGGGATGACGGACAGATGTGCCTGTGTGAACCCGCTCCTGAAACGTTTCCCTGTCGGGCCAAATTGCCAGTCTGAACGCGGCCAGACTTCCTTATATCTTGTGGTTTGGCAACCTCTCCCTGAGATTGCACAGGACGTAAACCCTTCCATTTTCTTGGAGAATTAAACCCAGCAACAAAGAGACAACCTTGTCTCATGACAGCCATTTTGTGACTCAGCAGATCCCAATCTTTGCCAAGATTTGTGATCTCTGTGCTACTAGATCACATTACCTATATCAGGGTGGGCTGAATGTTAACTCAGGAGTGACCTGTTACTCTTTAAGCAATTAAAAGTAGCTCTATGGCCCTCCAAGGCTTACCAGGCCCAGCTTGGCAAGCAGGGAGAAACTGGGTGGCCATGGACATGGGGGTAGACCATCAGTGATGGTGTGACATCACTTCCAGGGTAAACCCAGAAGTGATATTGTGCCTCTCTGGGAATCATCAAATGCAATAGAATTTCCAGCAATTTCTAGAGAAGATTGTAGTCACTTTCAGGTTTTCCCAGAAGTGACATCACATTGTTACCACAAGTGATTTTTTTTTAAAAAAAGTTCTTTCTTCTACCAGCTGCTGCAGTGGCTATGCTGGCCCCTTAATCAGTGCTGCTGTGATCCCATTCTTATCCTTTCATTTAGAGGTACCAAAGCGACTTCTTTCCTTTATGTTTTGTGTGAAGGAAGAGGCAGCACATGCACACAGCTTTGCTCTGGATGGGAAAGGAAAATGCTATTGGCTTTCCCTTCTTGCATTAAAGCTGCTATTTGACTCTTCCAGAAGAGCACAGAGGTAAGACTATATTTTTCCATGTAGGGCAAGTTACAGTTTGGGGTTGTGGTGAATTGCTTTGGTAAAACAGCAGAGAAAATGTTTCCTCAACCAAGCACCACTGACCTGCTCTAAAAAGCTATAATTTTTGTAAAAAAACACCATTTTGTGACTGTCTCTCCTTCCCCTACCATTTTGTGACTCTTGAGAAAAAAAAAAATTAGCTCCCAGAAACATCTACCCTCCTTTGTCTTCACTCAGAGTCCCTGATTTTTTTTTAAAATGCCAAAGCGGAATATTTGAGTATAAAGCTATCTGTGAACAATAAATGAGTAATTCAAGTGAAGGGAAGTTTTTAATTTATTTTTTGACACATAAAATCCCAATTTCACCTTGAAAACTGTCATGAGCCAAAATTCAGTGCAGTCCTAATGGTAACATTCAGTGGGCATGGGGAGAAATGTAAAGAAATACCCTTCTGAGACAAAGTTAAGACGGATCAAAAATTACAAACCATCTTTCATAAATATACAGTTCTCAGTGTTGAAACTAGGGGTGGGGATAGCAGACAAATGTTGCCTATGTAACGCTGGAACCAGAAAACAGATTACAGCATTTCTTTTATTAGAAACATTCTCTGGAGTGGACATTTGTCTGCAGTTTTTATATATTCCCATAATTTTTTATCTACAGTTATGTGATTGGAATACATGCCAGAGAATTGTCTGCATCCTGATTCTCAGACTCTGTTTCCTCTCTAAATGTCTTATTATCTAGCGTAAACACCGTCTTTCTCCCCAACATCCATTTCAATTTTTTTCCATGCTGAGGTATTTTTAAAAACTTTTTTTTCTCATTTGATGCTATTACATCTGCTTTATTCATTGGGCACTGGGCATATCTCTGTGCTTTGCTTTCCAATATCTCAAGCCTTCAGTAGCAGACGATTCAGGTTAATACAGCAATTTTATGTTCCCATTGCTTTGTAGGTACTGGCGATCATAAGAAACTGCAGTACGTGTGGTGGTAGGGAGACACACCAACACTTACACAGCATCTCTCTAATAAATTATTTATGTATAAATCCTCATGGACCGGGAGCGGTATGAGAGAAAAAATAGTGTAATAACCTTGTTTTCTCGACATCTCTATCTCTGCAGCAATGAACACTGGGCACAGAAAGGAATCTGTCGAAGAAAAGGGAACACAGAGGAAAACAAAGCCAGTATGAAGTCAAGGGAAGTGGTTTAGGGTACAGTTTGCTACAAATAAACATTACTCCATAAATCCTGTATAGAATTCTTTTTTGTTAAAGTGGATGTCACATATTTTCCAGCTATTCTCTCCACGGCTGAATACGTTCACAATATTTGATAGCAGTATCTGAGAGCTCCTGACATCTGATTGCAGTGCTGGCTATACAGCAGCTGACATTTGTGTATACAAGTACACACTCTTCCAAATTCAGTAGCTGAGAGTCACAACCAGACAGCCCCTGGTGTATGTGATCATGGAGATTCTCCAGTGCATGACAAAGGACGATGCTATGTTTGTTACTGGAAGAGGGAAACACTGGCGCTTCCATTGTGGGTCAACAATGACTTTTCAGTAACACAAGAGGAGAACCACAACAAAATGCACCCACATATCCTCAGCTATATATCTATAGATACACACACAAACACACATCCATAGAGACACATACACACACATACACATGTGTGTACACACACACACGAGAGACATACATAAGCACAGGGCGGGCACAGGGCAGGCCCCCCTCCACAGGGAGGGTGAAGGCGGGCCCGCAGAAGGGTCTCCCTCCACGGAGGCACCTGAGGCAACCCGCCCCCTAGAGAGAGGAGAGTCCCTTTAAATGAGGAGGAGGCGGCTGGCGGCCCCGGGGCTCAGCGGTGCCAGGGGAGGAGGAGGGCTGGGGGGGGTCCAGGCCGAGCCCAGCCACGAAGGACGACGAAGGCGAGCCCGGCTGAGAGAAACCGGCGACCTGGAGGTGGAGGGTGGAGGTGACCGCCCTCCACCCCCCTCCCGCCCTCCACCCCCTCTCGCCCTCCACCGCCCGGCTCATCCCGTAAGGCATCGGGGCCGAGCGCTGAGGTAAATGGCGGCGACGGCGGTGGCTCTGGCCAGTCGCTTCAGCGGGTGCGGTGGTACCGCCATCCCGGCGCCATTACTGGGCGACAACTGACACTGGGGGGGAGGGGAGAGTGCGAAGGGGCGGCCAGGAGCAGCGGCACCCAGCAGGGTGGGAGCCACTTTGGGAAGTCTCGCGAGGAAGCGTGGGAAGCCGCTCGTCCCTCGCTATTTCCCTCCCCCCCAAGCCAGCACTGAAGCCGGCACTGAAACTCCCTCAACCCGGAGTTTGCAGAGCATTCCGTGCGTATGCGCACGGAACACTCTGGCACTTTCGGGGGGATTTAAACATCCCCCCGATTTTTTTTTAACATTTAGGATTTTTGTGCACATGTGGGGACTGCCCCACATGTGCACAAACCTCTCCCTCCCCCCCAAGTGCCCCCAGTGTCCGAATTTAGATATCCGCACATCAGGGGCCACTTTACTATTAGATATATAGATTTGAAAAAGAGATATCTGTGACCTACCTCTTGGGAAAGTTGTTTGAGAGCCTGGACCAATCACACTGCTTTCCAGGCAAAAGTTTGCTGTTTGCTTGCATACATGCACTTCTCCTTCAAACATTACACACAACTGTCATATAGTTAAAAAAAATTACTGGGATCTACCATTTCCACAATGCATGAAACAGACCAGGTGGTGGCTATCTTCTTCACACTTTTTGGAACCAGTTTGGAAAGGGTGTTTGACCCCTGTCCTCTAATACTCCAAAGCAGAGGGAACACAATGCATTTAATTTCAACAAGAGAGATTTACACACTCCTCGCCTCTCCCATTATTATCAATGGGATTTAATTATGTTTTAAGTCTGACTGGGTTGCATCCTTTGTCACTTTCCTTGTGACTACTCGAGGGGGGGGAACTCCTTGGGTCTTTCTAGGTAAGCGCAAGAACTGTAAAAAAAAGTGGATCAGGCTCACTATTTCATCTCCTACCAGAGGCCCACTGGCTTCTCAAGTGCAAAACCCATCTCCTTTGAGGACTCAGCACAGCAGGGATTGTTTGCTAGGGACTTGAGAGATGGGTGAAGGCTTGCTAGGGATGGAAGAGGCCTTGCTGGGAACAATTCTACAGTTAAGGATGGGCCCATCCAGCAAAGGCCTCTTGCTAGTGTCGACTCTCCTCTCCATCCAAAGGCAGGAGAGCTTTTGGGGGTGGTGGCTTTCAAAGAGTGCAAAAAACGGACAAGCAGAGCTGGCTAGCAGCACAGCTAAGTGTAGATTTGGATTGATTAAACATTTAATTGCTTTCTGTGTTCATTGGTATTTCCCCCAGTGATTTCACTTCGTTTTCTGCTGCTGGTTTTGTGGAATTCTTTTGTATTGTTCCCACATCATGTATGGTTTTTGTAAACAAGGTACACAGTATTTATTCCTATGATATATGCAGGGGTCATTTCGTAGAAAAAGAGCTAGGGGAACTCATTAGCATAACTCATTAGCATATGCCACACCCCCTGACATCAGGGGCCCGGCGGTGGACCTGCAAGGCCGGCGGGAGTGTGAGGAAGCCCCGCCAAGGCCCTCCCTGGCCCCAGGCAGGCAGGAGTAGGGAGAGGCGGGGAGGAAGCAACTTACCCTCCCTCTTCTCCTGCCTCCTCTTGGATGAATGAGGGCTAGAAGCAGGGCGGCCAGAAGCAGGGGGCGGGGCTTCATCGTGTGCCCCGCCCCCCACACCTCACCCGGGGGAACTGCATTCCCCTGCGTTCCCCCCTGAAATGACCTCTGGATATATGTAATTCATACTTCTAAGGCATAACACTGATTTACTGATGTATAGATAATGTTGAAAAATGTATACGTTTTACAGGAACAAAAATTGATGTGAGGAAACAGAAAATAGCACAAAAATAAAGAATCATGCTCCTGGTTCACACAAGGAAGAAACAAGATCAAAAAAGGTACTATGAGGTCAAAACAACAGTCTCATCCTAGGGAACCCCACTGTGAGCTGAAGCAAGGTTTAAAGAGGCCTGGGCCCAACTGGGGATGGGAGGCAGGTTTGTTCTTTAAAAACTGAGGAAGTTCATATTCTGAATTTCCCCAAACTGTACTACACTTTCATTGTTAGAGCAGATTCATATGAGAGGAGATTGCAAAGGAGCATTGATATCCTTCTGAACAGAGCAGCCCTTTTGATCCTGTGCAGTAGATCTGTTTCCATGGATTCCTGCAACAAGGGCTGATGAGTTACTGCTGCTCCCTTGAAATTTGGTGTGGTGTGTTTATACTACAATCTATTTCGGCACTTTTGTAATAAAGAAGGCCTACTGAAAAACAGAAGGGCTTTGCAGTGCGGCATGCACTGCAAAGGGAACAAAGTCTGAGAATACAAAGTCCAGTTTATGGAGTAATCAGTATCGTAGCATTACCAAAGCTATGGGGGTGACGTTTCCATCAGTTGTTTGGTTGGGAGACCACCGAGATCCCCGTGCAATCTGTGCTGAACTTTCTACAGGATGAATGAGATACATCATAAGAAAACATGCATAAGAAAACAAGGGTGCATTAAACATGATATTGGCAGAATCAGAGGAGTGCCACCAGTGACACCTCTACCTAGGGTTTCCAGCACTGTCTTGGCAAACACTGGCCCTCTGTACCTGGAGAGGGCAGAGTTTAGGAAGGATGCAATGTCACTTCTAGGTGATGCTATAGGCTGCTCCCCCTAGTCTCTATGGTTTCTATAGGAGAAAGTCCTGGAGTGTCACTATGTGAGGCCATTTTTTCCTTTCACTTCAGTTCCTTGAGGGAAAGAAATTGGGGCTGGGGGGCAAGTGATTCCATGCCCAAGGCAGATAAATAGGAGGTTTATTTTTACTTGCTGTTCATTCCTTTGAGGAAATTTTAGACTTCTTGGATAAATTCCAGGTTTTAAAACTGCAGTGTTATGCAAGCCAAACATCAGCAACAAAATCCAACTTCTTCTCGACTGCACTTGGCTCTCCAAATGAGAAGTGACACCAGTAAATGCTCAGAATTTCATAACTGATCAAATCAGTTTTAGCCTCCCTAAATACTGAATTTCTATGAAATTGTATTTTTGCTGTACTTTCAACAGTGGGGCCTTAATTTCCCAGGAAATTTTAGTTTTCCTTTCCATGCTTTTCTCTTCTCCCTCTCCAGTCACTACCCCTGACTACATGTATTCAAGTCAATATCCTTATGTAGAAGGAAATACAACACCCTTTCTCAGTTAGCTGACTCGCAGTGGTGGGAAATCTTAAAAGTTGTTGTGGCAAGAATATTCTTAAGCATGTCTCCTGCTAATAAATTCACCAGCTGTTGTGCTTCCCCCCCCCCTTTTTCTTTTTTGAAAATGCTGGTTTATTTGTCATTGCCTAGGAGTTCAGCTTGGCATGTACCCCTTGGCATGAACACCTGCTCTCCACACTAAATCAGGTTGATGGCAATGGTACATTCCTCAGCCCCCACCCCACTTGATAAAGGTAAATCTTTTTCTCTCCATTTTCCCAGTGGTGTGATGCTTTTCTCACTCTGATCATTACCAAATACATTGCTGAACGGTGCTTGCAGAGTCAAATCCATAGACTCCATTCCCTTACTTGTAGAAAAGGGGAGGAACTATTTTCAGTTATTCTTCAAGGGTAGTCCTCAATCTTTTTAGAGTTTGGATCCCCTCCCCTCCAAACTGAATATGCTAAGTGGCGCCATTGCTGCATGTGAAGGTTGCAATCCTTGGTACAGTGATTTCCACTGAAGGGATTTCTATGGGACAAGTAGTTTCAGTCCTAAGCAGAGTTACATATTTCTATGTCCATTAACTTGAATATATTCAGAAGAGTGTAGCTCCGCTTAGGAGGGCACTGTAACATCCATAAAAATGAGAGTACCTGGATAAGTACTAACCTCCAGTTTCTTATAGCATGACACTGAATGCCTTTATCATCTTTGCTTGCTCACTTCTCAAATTTAGCAAGTTCTTTTCGGCATTTGGGCCTTATTGACATAAATTTAACAGATTAGTATACAGCCCTCAAGCTGTAGAGAATAGCAATCGTCTTATGAGAAAGAGAGTGTTATCTGGGATCTCAAAATATAGTTATTCATTGAATTTTCCCCCCTTTAAGGCAGTAACTTCCCTGCAGTAGAGATGGATTCTTAAGGCCCCCGGAACAGTATAAGACTACTTTGTCACAATTTGGGTCTCAGAGCTCTTTGCAGCATTGTCAATAGAGTTCATATTTCAGGTTTTGTTTTATAACTCTGATTTTCCCTGCGGTTACTTTACACTCAATCTACATTCTTAATTGAACACTTACTACAACAGTGTTTGTTCCTATGGTGGTTATTAACTTTACCCACTACATTTGGCAGCACTCTCTTGTATCCTCAATGATATTATCTTCCACATTAGGGTTCTCACTTCTTTTTTAAAAAACCATGTAATTATTTTGAAAAACAGTATTTATTTATTTATTGAAAACATTTCTTTGGTCCCTGCCACACGGCAGGAAAAATACCGTCAAAAGTGCGGCTTTTAAAAGCCGCACCAAAAAAGAGACGCCGCGGCGGGATCCCACAATCCCCTGAGCGGCAGCGCTGTTGCTCCCTGGCACGATCAGATGCCGGGGAGGAAGAGACGATCGGGAGGGGGAGGCTGCCGAACTGCGCATGTGCAAGCATGCGCAGTTCGGCCGGGGGCTGGGGATGCGCCGGCGGAAAGACGCGCCAGCGATCCCACGGCCGGCATTGATGCGGCCTTTCGGAAAAAACCACCTAGGTAGGTGGTTCTTTTTTGCTGTGGTGTTTGGGCGGAAGGGGCGGATCGGGAACAGGCACGGCATGCTTCCCAGATGTTTGCTGCAGCCCCGATCCGTCCTTCTCCCGGCCCAAAACCTCTCGTGTGACCGGGGCCTATGACACCTTTCCACCTAATTCAGGGTCCTTCAGATGTAAACATTACAACTTTTCAAACATTAAAAAACATTATGCACACACATCTCCCTTATATATAAAAGCCGAATGGTGGTGGCACTTCTCTAGAATATTCCACACGCTCTGGAATTGTTTGGCGCCCTGGTGTGTCACTCAGAATCTGTCCCTATCCACTGGCTGCATTGCTTGAGTCTCGCCTCCAACATTCTAAATAGTTTGCTGTTCCTTTCCCCCCCATAGCCAGTCAAAACACAGAGGTTATTTGCATATACAGCCTCATTGGCCTTTGCCTCGGAACACAGAGGTCGTTTGCATATGCAACTTGATTGGCTTTTGCCTCTAATATTCTAAACAGTTTGCTGTTCTGAGGTAAAATGTGTCCAATCTCCAGGTGAGGGCTGGCGATCACTTAGAATTACAACTGCTTTCCAGATGGCAGAGATCAGTTCCCCTGGAGAAAATGGTGGGCTCTGTATCCTTATATGCTGCTGAGGTGGCGCCCGTATGACAGCCAATGTGACGTAGCAGTCAGGGCTTCAGAGCACGGAAGAGGCTGCAGGTGTGTGGGGGGGTGGAAAGCTGAAGAGTGAGGGGGAAATAAAGGTAGGTTGATGATTGGCTGGGAAGGAGATAGGGTTGCCATCTCCAAGTGGGGAATTCCTGGAGATGTGAGGGATGGAGCCTGGAGAGGGTGAGGTTTCAGGTGTGGGACATCGGACAGGTACAAAGCCATAGACTCCACCCACCAAACCAAGCATTCCATTCTGGGAAACAATTGTTGCCAATCTCCAGGTGAGGGCTGGAGATCACTCAAAATTACAACTGTTCTTTAGGTAGCAGAGATCAGTTCCTTTGGAGGAAATGGTGGACTCAGTGTCATTATACCCTGCTGAGGTCACCACAGCAAATTGACACTGAGTGTCCAAGGCTGGGGCACCCGCCCAGAGCCTCTTTCTAGAGGTCGTTGTATTTATTTCCACAACGGACCTTTTTCCTAGTAACTAAATAAAACATTATGGAGCTGCGGTGGCTCAAGTGGTTAAGACGCTGAACTGCAGGCTGTGGAAGGTCAGTAGTTCAGCAGTACGAGACCCGAGTTGCCGCATGACGGAGTGAGCTCCCGTCTCTAGTTCCAGCTCCTGCCAACCTAGCAGTTTGAAAGCAAGAAATTGCAAGTAGATAAATAGGTACCGCTTTGGTGGGAAGGTAACAGCGTTCCGTGCACCTTGGTGTTTAGTCATGCCGGCCACATGACCATGGAAACGTCTTCGGACAGCGCTGGCTCTTCGGCTTGGAAACGGAGATGAGCACCGCAACCCTAGAGTCAGACTCGACTGGCTTTCAAGCAAGGGAACCTTTACCTTTACCTTTAAATAAAACATATAAACATATAAAAACACACAAATCGGGGGGGAGCTAGTAAGAGTTAGAGAGGTGAGGGAATGTGAAACCAAACAAAAGAGTCTTCACAAGCTGATGGAAGGTTTTGAGGCCACAACCAAGAAGGCCTTTTCTTGGGTTGCCACCCATCTAGTCTGAGATGGTGGAGACACTTGAAGCAGGGCCTCTGAAGATGGCTAGAGTGGTTGGGTAGGTAATATACCATTATTTTTAAAGGAGATATGATAACATATCCTAGCTTTTCCAAGCTATATTATAATATTCAAAGTCCCATTAGAAGTTCCCAAATGTTCCCCAGAGAGCACTGCATTCTGGGACACAAAACCTCCTAGTTCTCCCTGGCCCTAAAGAGGCCAGAGCTAGAGCCTTTTCTGTGGCAGCTCTGAGTTGGTGGAACAAGCTCCCGGAGGATACCAGGGTCCTGCGGAACTTACTACAATTCTGCAGGGCCTGCAAGATGGAGCTCTTCCACCAGGCATTTGACCACATTTAAAATCTGGATATAACATCAGAGCCTTCCCTGGGATTTTCCCCATCAGCTATGTTTGTATTGACTGACTCCTGTTATGAAAAATATTGGATTATAGTTATGTATAGCACTTTAGATTTTATGTGGTTTTAAATTGTTTCAAAATTTTATGTAAGCCACCCTGAGCCTGCTTCAGTGGGGAGGGTGGGGTGTAAATCTAATAAATAAATGAATAATGAATAGAAATAAATAAATAGAAATTAGGGGGGGAAATGAGCACCAAACTTTCAGGGAACCAAGTCTACCCTCTCTCCAAAAGACCTCACCAAATTTGAAGGGGACTGGACAAAAGGGACCAAGTTTATATACCCCTGAACAAGGGTGCCTCCAGCCATCCTGGTCTTCATTGTTTCCTATGGCTAGACAATAGGTTCTTACTGGGAGTCTGGTGTTTTTAGTGAAAATGGCACCAAATTTTTCCTCATCACACAATGAGGAAAGGGAGTTGCAGCCTATATAAACACCTGGTGTCTTTAAATGAAACAAAGTCCTCAGAGCCAGATGAATTGCATCCAAGGGTACTAAAAGAACTCACAAATGTAATTTCTGAGCCTCTGTCCATTATTTTTGAGAATTCATGGAAAACAGGTGAGGTGCCAGAAGATTGGAGGTGTGCAAATGTTGTCCCCATTTTCAAGAAGGGAAAAAACGAAGATCCAAGTAACTACCAACCAGTGTTCCCTCTAAGCTGAGTTAGTGTGAGCTAGCTCACAGTTTTTTAGCTTCCGGATCACAGATTTTTGTCTTAGCTCAGGAAAGATGGCTCCAGAGCAAACTAATTTATGCTGTAGCCAAATTGCTTGCTCACAACTTTAATGCCAGTAGCTCACAAAGTAGAATTTTTGCTCACCAGACTCCACAGCTTAAAGGGAGCATTGCTACCTGTTGGAAATGTATGTGTTTACAAGGTCTGATTCAGTCATTATGGGGTTAACTTGTATTCCTAGTTTGCTATTGTTTAGACTGACCTGGAAGGGATACCTGGCACTGAGCCAATGGGGAATTAGCCCGGGAAAAGTAACTTCTACTTTGATGCAGATTGGTCATTTGTTTCAGGTGACTTCCTTTCTAGGGGTCAAGAAGAAGGAGAGAATTTCTCCATTACGTATGTGCTTGTTTTGTCTGTAGGCAGCATAGAAATGTAGCTCTTAGTGTTATGTTGATTTGTAGCAATCCCGTGAACCCTTTTCCCTTAGAATAAAGTATTTTTAAAAGCAAAGAACTCTCTTCTTTCCAATAGAGCAAGATCCATCAAATAGTCTGAGTATTAAACAATTTTTGACTATTTTACAACACTACCAACCTGTCAGCTTGATGTTTATACCTGGAAATGTTTTAGAACAACTCATCAGTCAGTCGGTCCTTGAGCATTTAGAAAGGATGGCTATGGTTACTAAGAGCCAACATGGGTTTCTCAAGAACAAATCATGTCAGACTAACATTATCTCTTTTTTGGAGAAAGTTACTACCTTGTTGGATCAGGGGAATGCTGTAGACATAATTTATTTCAATTTCAGTAAGGCTTTTGATAAGGTTCCACATAATATTCTTGTTGACAAGTTTGTAAATTGTACTTTATATCCTATAGCTGTTGGGCAGATCATAACTGGTTGCCAGATCGCACCCAAAGAGTGCTTGTTAATGATTCCTCATCTTCTTGGAGAGGAGTGGCAAGTGGAATGCCTCAGGGATCTGTCCTGTGACTTGTTCTGTTCAACGTCTTTATAAATGATTTGGATGAAGGAACAGAGGAAATGCTTATTAAATTTGCAGATGATACCAAATCAGGAGGCATAGCAAATGTGGTAGAAGACAGTCAGGATACAGGATAATCTTGACAGGTTGGAAAACTGGGCTAGAACAAATAAAAAGAATTTCAATATGGATAGATGTAAAGTTCTGTATTTAGGTAGGAAAAATCAAATGCATAATTACAGGATGGGGGAGACTTGTCTTGGAAGTAGTACATGCAAAAAGGTCTAGAGGTCAGCAAAAAAATTGACATGAGTCAGCAGTGTGATGCAGTAGCTAAAAAGGCAAATGCAATTTTGATCTTTATCAGCAGAAGTCCAGATCATGTGAAGTGATGGTATCACCTAGAGTATTGTGTTTAGTTCTAGGCACCACAATTTAAGATGGATATAGACAAGCTGGAACATGTCCAGAGGAGGGCAACAAAGATGGTGAGGGGTCTGGAGACCAAGTCCTATGAGGAAAGGTTGAAGGAGCTGGATATGTTTAGCCTGGAGAGGAGATGACTGAGAGGTGACATGATAACTATCTTCAAGTACTTGAAGGGCAGTCATATAGAGGATGGTGTGGAGTTGTTTTCTGTTGCCTCAGAAGGTTGGACCAGAACCAATGGTTTGAAATTAGAATTAAGCTAAACATTAGGAAGAACTTCCTGACAGTTAGAGCAGTTCCTCAGTGGAACAGGCTTCCTTGGGAGGTGGTGGGCTCTCCTTCTTTGGAGGTTTTAAACAGAGGCTAGATGGCCATCTGACAGCAATGTGGATTCTGTGAACTTAGGCAGATCACGAGAAGGGAGGGCAGGAAGGGTTGCATCAGTGCTTAGTTCTCATGGCCCTTTCTTACATACCCAGGGAAATGCTGGTTGCCACTTTGGGGTCAGGAAGCAATTTTCTCCAGGCCAGTTTGGCCAGGAATCCTGCAAGGGATGGTTGTTGTTGTTGTTGTTGTTTTGCCATCTTCTGGGCATGGAACAGGGTTTATTGGGGCTGTGGTGGGGAAGTAATTGTGAATTTCCTGAATTGTGCAGGGGGTTTTGACTAGATGACCCTGGAGGTCCCTTCCAACTCTATGATTCTATTCAAATCTGCAGAGAACAAAGATCACCTCTATCCTAAAGACCCCCAGGATTGAAAAGTATTTGACAAAGGGACCCAATTTTACAGATCTATGAACAAGTCATCCCTACCCATCCTGGTTTCTGTTGGGGAAAAATGCCATGGTTCTTCAAGGTCAAAGAAGCCAACAATAGCCAAACAGAACCAATGTCAAACTTGGCTACCCAAAGAGAACAGTGTCAAACCGGAGAATCCACAGAAAACTAATGTCAAACTAGAGAATCCACACCAAAGAAGGCAGCTACACATGCCAAGCAAATTGAACCAAGGCAGTCATATCAGCTAATCCAAAATGAACCAGTGTCAGACCCCAGAATCCCCAGAGGTATCAGGGGGGGGGAAGAATCTCTGTTGCTGTTGTTTGTGCCAGTTTGTTGTTTGCCAGTGAAGTTTTGGGTTGCTCTTGTGGAGGCAACTGAAGGTTGCTTCAATAAATTAGACTGAAGGTTTTAAAAGACAGATGAGAGTCGGGTTGCATTGATTCTGTATGGCTTGCCAGGTTTGGCTGGATTGTTTTAGTTTGTACTCTGAGGCTGGTTTACTTGGTTGGCTTCCTTACTTCTGTGTGTATTCAGTTTTGACATTGGCTTTCTGTGGATTCTCTAGTGTGACACTATTCTGTTCTGTTTAAATCCCCAGGTTTTCACATTGGTTCTTTTTGCCTATTGTTGGCTTCTTTGCCTTGGAAGAAGCATGGCATTTTCCTCATAATAAACAATGGACCCTGCTATGGCTGGAGCAACCTAGTTCAGAGGTCCACAAAATCAGACCCCCTTTGTCCAATCCTTTCCAAATTGGGAGATAGGACTTGCTTCCCTGCAATCTTGGTGTGCTCCAGACACCACTGCCCCCCATCAGAAAGATCCCCTATTCCTCCACAGGAAACAATTGATGCAAAAGTCCAGAAATCTGAAGGAAAAAGCAAAAACAAAATAAATCCAAACTGGTACAGATATTAACACCCACAAATTCAGGATTATAGTATCAGTACCCAAGTTCGCAGTGCGCACTACCATTCGGGATATTTGACCACTTTTTATTTTTGCTGCTGGGATTAGCCAAATCAGACTGGAAACTAAAGGATGTGTTTTAATCTAGTATTTCAGCTTCTATACTCATTGCCACATTCATCCTCAAAGCCATCTTTCATGTAATCAGGTCATTAGGTCCACACACCAGCACCTTCTCCTAAGGAAGTACATGTCCCATTTTGGTCATCTTTTTTTTTTTTTAGCACCAATACAGCAGAATGTTTTTTGTCATACCTTTGATTCATTTTGAACAGTTAGCATGGTCCCTAGACAAGGATGGCACTGTCAACTGAAGCCATCATCCTATGGCTATGAGCTGGGCAAGGAAATGCATTTTTTCTTTGGAGGTTTGAAATGAACAAAATGGTCCCCACTGTTAGGAGAGGTGCTTTTATGGGACTATTATTGGACTATGATATATGAAATAAAGCTTGATGCAAGGGCTAATAAAAAAAGACCGTGAAATAAAGAGTTCAACTTGAGGGCACCCAGAGACGATGTCAGCTGCAAAGGATAATCTACATCGATCCAGCAGGGCCCCAGAGTCTTCAGTTCATCATGTAAATGCAAACATGAAGTTCACAGCAAACACAGAAACTGATTAGTTAGCACAGACACCTTGTCTCCAGCTAAAATGGCTTATGCCGGAGTTCACCTCTGCCAGACAACAATAGCGGATCCATTCCACAAGACTCGGGATGAGTCAACAGCACGAGGTCTCCAGCACGTACCTCCTGCCCCCGCCCAGGTTCCTCCCATCAGTTAATCAATAGATTGAATATTGACCCCATAGCCAATCCTTGACCTTCAGGGCAGGGCCATCTGGTAATCCACTTGGGCCCACCCCTCGCCCCCTCGAAAGAGAGTTTAAAACATAGCGCACAGAGCAACCACGCCAGCCTTCCCTTTTACCAATGACCTCTCTACTTCTGCTGACCCTCTCTTGTCCAGCTCTCTGTACCAACTCCGTAACTCGCTTTGTCTTAGTCTGCAGCTAAGACCACTACACATGTTATCAGCTGGTCTGTTACACGTGCTTCCACCATTTTCTCCCCTTCCTATCCACCTCCCAACTGGAAGATTTTAGGAGCCGCGCCTCGCCGAAGGTAAATATAATTCCCCACCAACGACCACCTGCTAATGCAACCGTGCTGTCCCAAATCTTTTTAATTTACTTAGTTCTTGTATGCCTGTATGTTATTGTGTGTTTTGAATGCATCTCTAGTAAACTAAAGTTAATTTTACTTTAGTCTCTGTCTCTTCATTGACGCGCATCGGCACAGCCCATCCTTCGTAAACAAAGACCTGAATCCCGATTAATAAACTGTTCCAATTGTCTCTCCTAAAGAGCAATTCGGCTAACACCATGGTGACCAGGTGCTGGGCAGTGAGAGACACAGAGGTAAGGCCTTAGACCTTGGAAGGGAAGCTGGGAGTCCTGATCCTCTCAGCAGGCAATTCCTTACAAAGGTGAGGTGGTGGCAGTGGTTATCCGAGAGAGAAAGAAAAGGCTCTCCATGTATTGGGGAAACCTTGGAGGGCAGGGTAGAACAGGGCCTGCAGGCCAAAGTGGGCCTGTTCCACCACAAGCTGTAACACATTCTCTTTGAAAAACAGCCTGGTCTAAAATGAAATCTGAATTTAACAACAACATATTATCTCTTCCAACAAAGCTTATTACAAATTTATGAAAAGCTGCTTTCTTTAGTGAAGAAATAAATATGGGGAAGGGAAGAGATCACCATTATGCATTGGGCAGCATTATAGTTTATGTACTTGAGACAGGAGGCCAGGGACTGGAAAGTCCCTCAAGACATTGTCCACTGATTCACCTGACTGAACTTTTACTGCTCATTTGGCCAGTAAGAACTACCAGCCCTTGCTGCCTGCTTCTCTCTCTCTCCCTCCTTATTATGCATTATACGAGCAGTGCCTTTCAGGCTCAAAAGCTTCGCTGGGCTGAGTTACATCTTTTCCAAGTGATTTTCTCCCTTCTGTAGTGGCGGTTGTACACTCAATGCCACCTAGGCAGGATTCCAATGGGAATGAATGAAGGACAGGGGAAACCTTGCTTCCAGCAGGGACAGGCTTGCTGGGAGGGAAACACCTACTATCCATTGCTGTCAGTGGAGTCTCTTCAGCATACATCCCATGGGCTTTTCTGAAGGCAATCCCACCAACTTTAGTCTAGGCCATCCTGGCTAAAACCCTCCTCCAACCTTGCCTCAAAATTAGAAGCCATTGTGGCACCTATCTCCCCTTCTCTTTTCATCTTTTAATGTCAAGGAAGTAAGTTCTGCCTTACATTCAACTCTGCATAATAAGCAACCCCAGGGCCTCCCTTGTGTCCCCCCACCCATTCTTTCTCTTGACAGCCCTGCTTCTCCTGTAATATTTCTGCATGCCCAGCTAACACTGCAAGAATGAAGAATAGCTCAAAACAAATTTAACATGAAGAGCAACTAAAACATTTTGTACAGCAGCCTGTCCTAGAACAAACAAAGGCTGTGTGATCTTAAGGCATATCCACAAATTACCAATTCCATAAGACTGTAAAATGTGTCTCTAGATTGTCTCTAAATGGTAAATTCTATCACTACATCTCCTATCCATCAGTTGCCTGGCAACCTGGTTCATCATGGCCCCCTCTCTCACCGCGCTACTGACATCCAAGTGTGTGTGAGCTTGCAAGCCTTGTCCTTGTTGTTGCTTGTGTGAGGGCTGAAAACACCCAGAATGGCTCTTCCAGGCAGACTTGCCTTGTGGTTGTTAAATTGTGGGGGTTGAAGAGTGCATCTCTTTTTCTGACTCCTAACAATCTGTGTCCTTCCCCCGCATTTGTCCTCCGCATCCTAACAAATATCATGCTAGGTAAATAATGCTAGCAAAAAAGGGAACCTCCATTGTGTGACCACCAGAATGTGCCCATCCCCAGTGCAGCTCACAAAAGCAGTGTCATTTTCTGCTGTCTTGGAAAGGCCTAGAATACAATGATGATGTTTCAGGCCCCTTTGAATTATGTGAGCTGGAAGATCAGAGCTTTTCTCCTGTATGTTAAAGTGCCTCCGTGATTCAGTTGTCGGGAAAATGGCAAGGCTCCTATTCCATTTTAGTTTGATGTGTCTGTTAAGGAGCGACAGGTATCCATCCATGCCGGCAAGCTCTCGTGTGAAACTAAGGAGGCCCAGGAGACCAATGCTGTTCTGAGCAGTAAATATCATCAATAGCTTCAAAAGGGATGGATAAGCCTTTGCCGAAAATATTGTCTATTAAGAGACAATTGTCTAGGGAGAAAAGCAATCAGTTCAGATGCTGTGTAGCCACAACTGAATCTCATCCAACTACTACAGTCAGTTGGGTATTCCCTTTTTGTTGCAGATGAATAAACAACAATTAGTACTAAGACGTTCACAGTTTCCATGACACAGTAAAAAACTTAATCCTATTCTTCACCACCACGTGGATGTCAGTTCCTACAAGAAAAGTATCAGGGCTCAAATGTGCCTTGAAACCACAGCTTCTAACCTCACAGCCCTAAATCCCAGAGGTGTGAGAGCCATCCTTGGGAATAGAAAAAAGTACTTGGCAAATGCTCATATTTAATCTTTGTTTTATCACTGTGAAGCTGAACTATGATGTTGCAAAGAGAGTCTCACAAAGGTTGGTAGTATTTCAGGGCATTAAGTCCCTCAAAAGGTCACAAAACTTGTATATTTCCCTCACACTGCAGTACAAGATTCCATAGTGGAATGTTCTTTTGGTTTCTACTTTCACATTTGTTAAGGAACCCTTGTGTATCTACCACAGAACCTATGCAGATGGAATGTCTGAGGGTGCACAGGTATTATGGATGATCATGAGGTATGTTTGAAGGGGCACAGTCAGTTCATGTGGATAGTTAACTGAGCTTGCTGAGCCTCACTGTTGCCTTACTTGAACTGATAATGTATCTCAGAACACCACACAACACTATTGCATGGCTGAGTCAAGCCATTGGTCCATAATTGTCAGTACTGTCAACTCTGATTGGTTCTCCAGGGTTTCAGGTAGAGATCTTTCATAGCGCCCTTTATATGAGCCTTTTAACTGAATATGCTGGGGACTGAACCCT
This sequence comes from Gekko japonicus, assembly GCF_001447785.1. Lineage (NCBI taxonomy): Eukaryota > Metazoa > Chordata > Lepidosauria > Squamata > Gekkonidae > Gekko > Gekko japonicus. The sequence goes on from NW_015161961.1 coordinate 1,217,814, forward strand.
GGACTTTCCTCATACAAACAAATGTTCTACAACATGTGCTGAAGAAAAGATTAACAGTAGTAGACTAAAAAGGGTAAAGGTTTCCCTTGCTTGAAAGCCAGTTGAATCTGACTCTAGGGGGCAGTACTCATCTCCATTTCTAAGCTGAAGAGCCAGCACTGTCCGAAGACATTTCCGTGGTCATGTGGCTGGCATGACTAGATGCCGAGGCACACGGAATGCTGTTACCTTCCCACCGAAGCAGTACCTATTTATCTACTTGCAATTTCTTGCTTTTGAACTGCTGGGTTGGCAGGAGCTGGGACCAGAGACGGGAGCTCACTCTGTCACACGGCACTCGGGTCTCAAACTGCCGAACTACTGACCTTCCAGTCTGCAGCTAAGTGTCACCAGTCCCACCTTTAGTGATCTTCTCAATGCTCATCCACCGCTGTTAATATTCTCATTGAGGAACCCTATTAATATATTTCACTTAGGTGAAAGGTTCCTTATTCTGGTTCTTCTTCTGTTACCTCTGTATTTCAGTGCCTGGATCATCTAGCAGTTATGCCCAGCAGCTACACCTGAGCTATTACCATACAGTTATCACAGAGTCAGGCAGTTTCCTTGCATTTCTTCATACATAACACTTTTGAACAGATGATATTGAAGTAAGGTTACAGCATCATAGACTCACAGAGTTGGAAGGGGCCATACAGGCCACCTAGTCCAACCCCCGGCTCTGTCCAGGATCAGCGTAGATCATCCCTGACAAGTGTTTGTCCAGCAGCTGCTCAAAGACTGCAATGAAGGGGAGCTCAGAGTCAGCACCTCCCTAGGCAGCTGATTACACTGTTGAACATCTCTTATTATAAAAAAGTTTTCCTAATATCCAGCCGGTACCTTCCCACCCTTAATTTAAACCCATTATTGTGAGTCCTCTCCTCTGCTGCCAACAGGAACAGCTCCTCTGCCCTCCTCTAAGTGACAGCCCTTCAAATACTCAAAGAGAACAATCATGGCTGCGGTCACACGCAACATTAGCCACGCAAGAGATATGGAAGACAGGCGGAGTTTCCGAGCGCGATCTCACCAGCACATCTGGGGAGCGTAGCGCTTCCGTGGCACAACTGCGGGGCAAGGGCGGGCGTCTGATCGCGTTTCCGGTGGCATCCGGCGCCCGCCCATGTCCCCTTGCGAAGAAGGATTTTTTCCCCCCAAGTCTCCGTGGTTGCGCACACGAACCCAACCGAGCATGCGCATTCGTAGTGTACACAAAAAAAGACAACCAGTTTGCCGTGCCGCGCACTTCTTCATTGCGCGCAGGCGTGTGTTGTGATCGACGCCTCTCCGTAACCACGGAAGCTCCACGGTACCTCCACAGAACCTCCACAGGAGGTTTGATCGCTTTACTGCGTGTTAGTTTGCCCCGGGGCAAACAGCCACGCTTCTCCCCCGCAATTTCCTGCCCGTGTGACCGGGGCCCATGTCCCCCTTCAGCCTCCTTTTCTCCAGACTGAACATTCCCAAGTCCCTCAGCCTTTCTTCACAGGGCTTGGTCTCCAGGCCCCTGATCGTTCTCATTGCTCTCCTCTGCAGCCGCTCCATTCTGTCCACATCCTTTTTGAAGGGAGGCCTCCAGAACTGCACACAGTAATCCAGGTGTGGCCTGACCAATGCAGTGTACAGCTGCATTGTATTTACTCAAATGCAAAATTAAGGTTTTTACACAGGTATGTCATCAAAAAGAGGCAAGTGTCTTCTTACATTTATGTACAATTTACAATTGCATAATCTGTGTGTGTGTGTGTGAGAGAGAGAGAGAGAGAGAGAGAGTGTCTAACATTTTAAGGGGATCTTATATCCAGGGTTGTCTTCCTTTTGAGTAATTTTAGACAAGTCAGTGGCAAGCGCTGCTCTTGATAATGAGTGAGCCCTGACATTTCGTGGTTTCAGTTCAGTTGTCCAGTTATGCCTTCTTCTTAGCTGTTTCTCACTCAAGAATTTATGATTTCTGAGCATACTTGCAACCTGCACTGCTGCTTCTAGGCAACCACGGTGTTGGGTGTTGGTAGTGGAACTTCCTCAGGCTGAGCTTTTTTCCTATGAATTCTCTGAAAATGTGTGAAAAAGCCAAGCCAGTTTTGACTCAGAATGGATGGGTTTCATCCCTCTCTACTTGGACTGATTTATACTAGGGAGAGTAGACAGAGGAACACATTTCTTCTCTTAAGACTCTACAATTTGAGAAGTGAGGTTCTCATTCTATTTTAAGAGTAGACTTAACTATAAATAACTTATGGGATATATTGGTTTTAACATGACTCATTAAGAACAGATACGTTGATTGCTGCCAGCCATGATACCTAACTAGAACCTCCCAGTTCAGAGGGGGTATGACTCTGAACAGCAGTGACATAAAGCAGGTGAGACCTGCAAGCCTCATTTCTGTCTTGAAGATTGGTTTATTTAGTTAATATTGGAACTGGATATGGTATAGTGGACTAGATTTGACTTAGGCTGAAAAGTTTGCTTATGCAACAGTTTGCTGGCAGAATACAACACTAAGGCCGATTCTGCATAATCTCCTGCCCCGGCGTGGACACCCGAAAATATTTGGGTTTGTCCTTTGTTTCCACACATGATTATGCGGGTTCACAAGTTGACCCGAATCCCGTGCGCTCCCCCCCCCCCGCATTTTCCATTTCTGTTTTTTTCAAGATCTTTTTTTTTTTTTTTTGCTTCGGTGCTGGAGTCGGGGTATTCCAACGGGGAACTCAGTCAGGATCCACGCTTGCCTAGTTGCTGCCCCTTCCCGTCCCCATCCTGTTTTGTTTGGCCGCTCGCTTCCAAAACCATCCCCCGTCCTCGCCTGTTCTTTTAACCATTACATTGCTGCCTCAGAGCAGGAGTCAATGGGCTGCAATCACTCCAAGCCAAACCCCCCCCCCCACATCTCCTAAATCATAATCACAGGGATAGCCCCAACTTAAGCACAGGAGCAGAATGGGGTGAGGATGTGATGAAGAAAAACCAAATAAAAACCACGCTTCCTTTTTTTAATAAAAAGGGGGGAGGAGAAAAACAGGAGGTAACAGATGTGCTATGGTTACTCCCCTTGATGGTGCATCACAACACAACCACACATGCATTTTTTTTAAAAAGGGGGGAGGGGGGAAACAAGGGGGAGGAGCGGCAACACTCAGGGAAAGGCAGAAAAGTAGCATATGTGGAAATCAAGATTCAAAGAGTTAACTGCTGTGCAGAACTTGTGCATCACATCCGGACCTTTGGAACGTGCAGGTAAATGAAAGCAAACTGTTAATGTGGAATCGGCCTAAGAGAAGGGGATTAATGGTGCAATCCTAAGAAGATACATCTTTCTAAGTCTACTTGCTTCAATAGATTTAGAAGGCTGCAATTCCACTCAGAGTGGTTGTGGCTCAGTGGAAGAGCTTCTGCTTGGCATGTAGAAGGTCCCAGGCTCAATCCTTGGCATCCTCAGCATTTCCAGTTAAAAAGAACAGACAGTAGGTGATGGGAAAGACATCTCCCTGAGATCCCGGAGAGCTACTGCCAGTCTAAGTAGACAACACCAAACTTGATGGACCATGGGTCTGACTCAGTATAAGGCAGCTCCATGGGAGCTCTTGTGTGCTTAGGATTGCACTGTGTGTCTTTATTATAGAATATCAGAATATGGCAATTAGGGATCGGCAGAAATCAAACCACAAAGCAAAATTCATCACAAATTCTGCCTTGTTCGTGGTCCGCAAACTGAAGTTTGTGATGGGTCTAACATCACAAACTTCCATGAACTTTTAAAACAGTTTGTGGCAGTTTAAGGTGGTTTGTGGATAGAGCAGAAAGCAGGGGTTTAAAGGGACTCCAAGGCTCTTTAAAACCCTGCTTTCTGACCCCCCTGAAAGCTGCAAAAACAGCTGAGCAGCACGGAGCAGCCTGCTCCCAAAGCTCAGTTGTTTTTTGGGCTTTCTGAAAACCCCATTGAAAGGGACTGTGGTCCCTTTCAACAGGGCTTGCAGGGCCACAAACCACAAACTGGGTTGGTTTACAAATGAACATTCCAATTTGGCTTGTGTTTCAGCCACAAAGCATGAACTGACATGAACTTCATTTCTCTGGTTTGTGCCCATCCATAATGGCAACCCAAGCACCACTGTGCACATACAAGGGTAACAACATCTGAGTAGGTAACAGCAATCAGCCAGTGATATCATCACATACAATGGGTGCTGCTGTGTTCTCAGAAACTGGGTGCCTGCATCACTGCACTCCAGAATACCTCCTCCAAGCAGTCATCTTCCCTGCAAATAGCTCCTACAGATGCAGCAGAGAAACTTTGTCCTGTAGTCTGAAAGTGCAAGTTGTCAAAATCATGCCTAGTTCCAAGCATAGTGACAGTGTAAGCAGCAGCATTTGCCATCTGATTTCCATATCACTTTTCAGACTGGAAAACACCAGGGCTTTTTATGATTTTTTCATATATCCCCATAACAATCTTGTGGGATAGCTTACACTGATAGATGGTGATTTACCCAAGGACATCCAGTGAGCATTATGGGCTGGATTTTGAGCTCAGGTCCTCTGCATGCAAGCTTAACATTTTGCAACACCATAAGGGTAAATGTTTGGGCTCGGCTCGGCTCCTATTAATCACCAAGAAGGAGCTCTGTATATGAACAGAGTGAATGAAATACTGATAAATCTTATTGACTGGATAAGGGGGAGAGAACAGTGGATAGAAATATTGAGCACTATTATAGACCAGGATTCATTCCGAGCTATGCTGCATAGGCTCCATAAATATACTTATTGCCGATTAGAAGTTCCTGGTGGTTTCAACTGAGGCTATATGTAACGTCACCTTCAGTTAGATTAGGTGTCTTTTCTTGACAGAAATATCACCAGACAAAAATCAATATCACTGTTAAAGGGCCTAACAGATTTATCACCTGCATATTACTACTGATATTTTCACATGCCCTGCTGAAAAGTGCAAGCTTTTGTCTATTGGCATTTCCAAAATGTGAAAAGTTAAACAGATTCAGAAACTAACATTTCTGAAAAATGGAGAAGGGAATGGTTAGCTTTGGTGTGGGAGGGGTGCAGAGGAAGAGAGAAAAAGAAGTAGTGTGATGGCTACAGCAAATTAAAGTCATTTGACCTGATATAACAAGTACATGTTCCAGCAATTGCCTTTAGACATACTAATCAATGAATTGCACATTTGGTTGCAACATCATTTTCAAATGGTCGCAGTACTTAGTTGCATGTGATGGAAAAATAATGGGTTAAGGTTGGGTAAGTTTCAGAATGGATTGCATGCCTTTCTGCCTTGCAGACAACATTCTAAATCAAACCAGAGAAGCAAGCAGTCTAAAATATCCCAATTGGGGTGGGGGTAGGGACTGGCAATCAGATATGGCAGCAATTGCCAAACAGATGTACCAGTGCTAAGTAATCTGAGGAACTTGACAGGCACCTCCATCCACAAACCCATTGTAGAGAAGTATTTGCATTTATTTATCCCATGGAGACACTGTGGTGAGATTTGATCAGCTAAAATCCAATTGTCTGGCTTATTTTGCTTAACTTATTCTGCTTCAAAGATTTGTGTTTTCAGGAATTCAGAGTGCTGAGGGGCTAGCAACATAGTGAAAAAAGACATCCACATTAAATTAATAGACAACTGGTGGGAGAAGAGAAAAGCAGCTGCAGGAGAGAGAGATTATTGTAACCAAGCATAACCAATAAGGTTCCATAGAGCTTTTGCCCCTCAACATTCACTATATATTTCCAAAGTCTCCCCCACAGTTATCAGTCCCAGAAATCTATCTATATCCTTATTCTATTTTCAATAGGTTTTTTGTGTATGCGGATACTTATTTCCACCAACAGGGGGCTCACTCTCCCTCAACAGCTTTTCCTACATAGTCAGTAGACTTCCTGGGTTTGTAGAAAAATCCAAAAACTAAAAAAATCCCATCAGGGACGGCTGAATTCCCACCAAAACCTTTTGAAATGGCCTCTGCAGGGATATGCTTCAGGCATCAATGGTGAGAGATTAGAATGTTCGGGGGGGGGCTTCTAACTGGCTTTGTCCGTAAAAGGGTGGGGGAAGGGCCCTTTCCAGGCCTCTTTTGGCCTTTCAAGGAGGGAGGGAGGAAGGAAGCCTTGGGGCCTGGCCTGACAAGGGCTGCCAGGGCCAGCCTGGAGAATCCCTAGAGGTTTTGAGGTTTGGGGAAGGGAGAGGCCTCGGCTGGGTATAATGCCACAGAGTCCACCTTCCAAAGCAGCCATTTTCTCCAGGGAGACAGATCTCTGCTGTCTTGAGTTCAGTTGTAATTCTGGGGGAGGGTCCTTCAGGCCCCAC
>NW_015161961.1:1225027-1230711 GCF_001447785.1 Gekko japonicus
GAGAGAGGTAGGGGAAGAGGGGAGGAAGCAAAGGTGTGAGGAATGGGATAACCATCCCTCAAGTTTCTTGCAGGTCTCCACTTGTCTATATATCTAATAGCCAAGTTGCCCCCTCCATGTGGATATCTAAATCCGCACATCAGGGGCAGAGAGATTTTCCTGCACACTTGGAGCAGTCCCCAGGTGTGCTGAAAAATCTAAAAAGTTGAAAAAATATACGCTTTGGCTGTTGGGGGGAGGCTCGGCCAGCCCAGCGGGAGCCACACAGGCCTCGCCGCCGGTGCGGGGGAATGGGGGAGAAGGCTCACCTGCGACTGCTTCCTCCTCCTCCTCCATGTGGAGCTTCTTCCCCCCCCGCGAGTATCGTGGATCCCCGCTTCTTGTATTTTTTATTTGAAAACTGAGGTTCTCAATGCCAAATTCTACCATCCTACATAACAGACATTACATTTGAAACACAAACCCATGACAACTGAGATCATAAAATCCTGAACGTGCATGATAAAATTTTATTTATTTCATTTTAATTTTACTTCATTTATACCCTGCCTTTCTCCCCAGGGGGAGTCCAAAGTGGTTTATATTAGTCTCCTCTATATTATCCTCACAACAATCCTGTGAGGTCGATTAGGCTAGATAGTTATGACTGGCCCAAGGTCACCCAGTGAGCTTCCACAGCACACTGGGAATCCAAACATGACTCTCCGAGTTCATTGTCTGACACAACCACTACACCACATAATAATAAAACTCCACAGCACATATTTTAAGTGCCTGAGAGCCATATATACTGTTCTATGTGTTAGTACCTTATTAATCCAGTTTTGGGATTAGGAGAAAGAAGGAAAAAACTGATGGAAAGGAGCTTTGACTCTTGAAAGCTTACATCCTGGAAAACTTGTTGGTCTCTAAGGTGCTATTGAACTCAACTGTAGCAGGAATAAGGTAGATTACAAAGGCTCACCATCACTGAATGTCAGGCTGTTATGCCTCACAATAGCTCTTTGGCAATATGCGTTGCAGACTCATTCATCTATATATATAAAAGAAATTCCCCTCATCGTAAAATCAACACCCAGGCCAAACCTCTGGACCTAGAAACACCAAATTCAGGGAGAGCGCGCCTACATAGGTGCTCACTAAGAAGGAATTTTTAGAAATTCAACCCCTAAGTGGGTCAAAAGGGGTAAAATGTGCTCCCCGCATTGATTCCTATGCAGCTGCCAGGCAGCTGACTCCCTGCACTCCCCACTTTCTGATTGGTCACCTGCAGAGCTCAGTGTTCTGAGGTAAAAAAAAACAGTTACAGGGGACTGCACAGAGCTAATGACAGTTGAGGAAATCAGGAGTGGCCAACAACCACCTGTGAGGTGAGGCAGAGCTGCTGGCCCACCCTCTCTGATGGCTTCCAACACACTCCCCCCACCTCCTACACCAAACAGGCAGTTGTCTGTCAGGTGCAGCCCCACCTCCACCGTGGCTTCTAATGCTCCTTCCCCTTCCCCCTCCCCCTCCTACACTCGACAGGCAGCTGACTGTCAGGTGTAGGAGAGGAGGTGGCATAGCTTCCAATACCCCCCACCTCCTACACCTAAGAGGCAGTTGTCTGTCAGGTGCAGCAGCAGTTGTAGGGTGCTTAAAGCCACAAGGGAGCCTGCCCCAGCAGTAACGCCTTAGTGATCCTGCCGACCCCACCTCCACAGTGGCTTCTAATATTCCTCCTCTCCTACACTGGACAGGCAGCTACCTGTCAGGTGTAGGAGAGGAGGTGGGATGCTTACAGCTGCCAGGGAGGTTTGCTCAGCAGGATTGCCTTAGCACTGCTGCTGGCCCAGCCTCCCTGATGCCTTTAAATACAACCCCCCCCCAACACCAGACAGGCTGGTGTCTGTCAGGTGTAGGAGCAGGGCCAGGGTATGAATGTTTATGGGGAGATATTAAAGGACATTTCTAGGAGCCATTTCGATGCGTACCTCCTCATGAACCTGAAGAAATGTCCCCCACATCAGCACTCCCTCACAGCAACTCCCCCTCACACCTCTCACCTCTTACTGCCCCCAAGAAGGCTTCTGAAAGCCCCCGCAATGTCAGTGTTCTGTGATTTCAGAGAAGGAATGAGACTGCAAAAAAAATATATATATACAAGACTCATTTTGTATGGAGACGGAAAAGAAATGCTCCTAGATAAAAAGTCGAGTAAAGCATGTTGCAAAGTGAGCCAAGACAGTAGGATTTACAGAAGGAAATGCCCGAAAGCAACTTAATGAAGATATGAAGAAATGGAGTAAAAAGAAAATTAGACAATTTCCAAAGAAAAGGACTAATGACTGCAAAGCACATGTGCCAGATCTGATTAAACAGGAAAAACAAGATGGTGTAGATATATATGAGTATAAAGAGGAGAAGCATCAAGAAAAGATCATAAAGAAGAGGGCGCTTCAGAAAACAGGGTTGCCATCTGTATTATGTGGTAAAAAAAGGGTAAAGGTTCCCTTGCTCGAAAGCCGGTCGAATCCGACTCTAGGGTTGTGGTGCTCATCTCCGTTTCAAAGCCGAAGAGCCAGCGCTGTCCGAAGATGTTTCCATGGTCATGTGGCCGGCATGACTAAACACCAAGGCGCACTGAACGCTGTTACCTTCCCACCGAAGTGGTACCTATTTATCTACTTGCAATTTCTTGCTTTCGAACTGATAGTTTTTCTTTTTTATACACCGAATGAAATGTGGATGGTGTTAAAGGATGGCAATGAATGTACTGGACTAAGACATCTTGATTTATTTCGAAATGATAATAAGAACTTTAGACCTTTGTGCAGTTTAATGGTTAAGTACTTTTGGGCTATCTTCAAAGCTTATTTCTGTTGTTGCTTAAAAGGATTATTTTTGTTAGCATAATACAAAGAAACTAAGCACTGTAAGAAGGATTGGGGTAGTCTATTAATAACTTTTACCTGAAAAAAAGAGAGTGGTAAAAATTAATTTATATCTGACTCTAGATCATTAATTTTGAATATCTGATTTTTGGGGCTAATTATATGCTTGGATACTCCCCAGTAAATGGTTATATACACCTGAGTTATTTTTAAAATTTTATTTCTAATGTTGTTTACAGGGGTTATTTTTGCTATTATAATGTAAAGAAATGAAATAGGACTAAAGTTGTGAGTATTAATTTGTTGTTAGAATATATTCTGATTTATTCTGGAATGATGATAAGAACTTTAGACCTCTGTGCATCTTAATGGTTAAGTACTTTTGTGTTATCTTCAAAGCTTATTTTTGTTATTTCTTAAAAGGATTATTTTTGTTAACATAGTACAAAAAATCTGAGTACTGTAAGAAGGATTGGGGTAGTTATTAATAACTTTTACCTGAAAAAAAAGAACAGAAAATGAGTGGTAAAAATTAATTTATATCTGACTTTAGACCATTAATTTTGAATATTTGATTTTTGGGGTTAATTATATGCTTGGATACCCCCCAGTAAATGGTTATATACACCTGAGTTATTTTTAAAATATTATTTCTAATGTTGTTTACAGGGGTTATCTTTGCCATTATAATGTAAAGAAATAAAATAAGACTAAAGTTGTGAGCACTAATTTGGTGTTAGAATATAACATATAAAATATACGGTTAAGATTGGGAAATAAGGTCATGGACCTGTTGGGGCCTGGTTAAACATTTGAGAAATTTTTGCTTAGAAGACTATTGAAGAACTCAGCTGTTGTTGATATCCGTTGAATTAAATAAAAGAAGATAAGGTGATAGGTAATTACTTTAGAATGTAATTCTAAGAACCTTTATATTTTGGGTTGAAAAGTAGATTGATAGATTATGAGAAATATGCGTTGATTTATAGTGGAAAATATATAAGATATGAAGAAATATTTTAAAGTTTGTTGCAATGATGTTGAAAAATGTCATTTTTGGTTGGGTATTTGTTTGTTTGTCTAACTGTTTGTTATGTCCTTAAACTTCAATAAAGAAATTATATATAAAACAAGAAGGCTCCTGGCAAATGTCGAGTCAGATACACCAATGCTACAAGGAGGAGGCAACTTAGGAATGCGGCAAAGACATTTGCACATAGTACTCCTGCAGTGTACTGAGCTGCGCAGGCCAAGTACCGGCAAGATCACCCTGAGGTGCTCAGAACAACACAGTCTCCATATGAGCAAAACAATCCAGGAACACAAGTAGAGAGGCCATCACTTTCGTGAAAGGTAATAGGAGTTGACTTAACAGACGACTGCTCCTTAAATGGACAGTTCTATGTGGCCTGCTCCAGAGTGAGCTCACCAAGCAGCCTGGTGATCCTAGCACCTGTGGGCAGAACCACCAATGTGGTCTAGAGAGAGGTCCTTCAGTAGAGAGAGAGAAAAGTACGTATGTCTCACTTCATTTCTTACACTACAATCTTCTCCATTAGAATTCCTACAACAAATGTCACATTTCAAATTTCACATCATCAGTATTATTACTGGATTTACGGAACTTAAATACCATAGCGAAGCATGGGTATCAGGCTAGTAAGAACATAAGAGAAGCCATGCTGGATCAAGCCACTGGTCCATCTAGTCCAAATCTCTGTATCACACTGTGGCCAAAACCCAGGTACCATCAGGAGGTCCATCAGCAGGGCCAGAACTTCAGAAATCCTCCCACTGTTGTCCCCCCAAGCAGCAAGAGGACAGTACCTCACTTGCCCCAGACTGAGTGTTTCTCTCTATACCTTGTGGCTAATAGCCACTGATGGACCTCTGCTCCATATGTTTATCCAATCCTCTCTTGAAGCTGCCTATGCTTCTAGCTGCTTCCACTTCCTGCAGCAGTGAATTCCACGTGTTAATTACTCTTTGTGTGAAGAAGTACTTCCTTTTATCTTTTCTAAACCTACTGCTAGTTAACTTTACTGAGTGCCTATGAGTTCTTGTATTGTGAGAAAGGGAGAGAAGTACTTCTTTCTCTACCTTCTCTCTCCCAGGCATAATTTTGTAGACTGTACTGGATGAATGACCTTCTTCTGCTGTGTGAGTTTGCTGAAGTCCATTTACAAAAGAAAATAATCAAGTTTATTGTACCCAGTGCATTTTTATAGCCATCAAGAGCACAAACAAAAAGGAGCAGGAAGGAAAATGTTAACAAGGGATCTAAAACAGTTCCCAAAATGGAGCATGAAGATGAACCTGTGTCTGTCTGTCTGTCTGTCTCTCTCTCTCTCTCTCTGTGTAGTATTTTGTAATAACTCAATTCCTTGATGCAAGCCAGGATTAGACTGTCCTGGACTGACCATGTGCTAATCCTCTCCAGGATTTATAGTGAGCCAGAAAGACAAAACAGTTCTGGAAGCTAGTTAAGTTGTTGCTGTAACTGTGTTCAGAGCAGGAATCTTATGATTAAACCTTACATTTGTTTCAGACTGTGCTGCCTCCTGATTTTCATGCCTGGTCTTCGAGATACAACAACATGCATGCTCTACATCTGCTTTAATGAAGGCACAACATCTGCTCTCTGAAACACAATGTTCCAGCAGATGCTAGGTAACAGAGTCAGTCAAGCAAAATCAGCAAAAATACAACTGCATTCTAGATAAGTGTTTGCTGAGACAGTGACATTTTTTGACCATACTTCTAGCAGTCCCTTCATTCTCTACCAAGGCCCCTGCCACGCGGGGGGGGGGG